>NC_134493.1:58060463-58066040 GCF_040206685.1 Ascaphus truei | reverse complement strand
AGGTCCCAAAAAAAATAAATAAAACACACACACACACACACACACACACACCTCCTCCCCTCTCCAAATCAACCCTTTTCCCCCTCCCCAGCGGCATCACCTCTTCCCCCTCCCCAGCGGCATCACCTCTTCCCCCTCCCCAGCGGCATCACCTCTTCCCCCTCCCCAGCGGCATCACCTCTTCCCCCTCCCCAGCGGCATCACCTCTCCCCCCGCTCCCAAATCACCTCTCCCCGCTCCAAATCACTCTCCCCCCTCCCCGCTCCAAATCACCTCGCTTCCCCGCAGCTGCCACGCGGCGCGTAAGATAGCGGACCCCCTTCCTCCCTCGCGGGCGCCGAGTCAGACGGTGGCGGCGCCCGGAAGTACAGGTAGGTGTCGCTCCCCACCTCCGGCGCCAAACGGAACTGAGAAAGGGCGCATCAACTGAGGTTGTGTGTGTGTGTGTGTGTGTGTGTGTGTGTGTGTGTGTGTGTCACTGTCCACTGCCCCCCCCCTCCTATCCACTGCCCCCCCCCTCCTGTCCACTGCCCCCCCCCTCCTGTCCACTGCAGGAAATGCAGGGGGAGGAATCCATGCCTTTGAGGCGCCCCCCCCCTCCCTTTGACGCCCCCCCCCCCTCCCTTTGACGCCCCCCCCCCTCCCTTTGACGCCCCCCCCCCTCCCTTTGACCGCCCCCCCCTCCCTTTGACGCCCCCCCCCCCTCCCTTTGACGCCCCCCCCCCCCCCCTCCCTTTGACGCCCCCCCCCCTCCCTTTGACGCCCCCCCCTCTCCCTTTGACGCCCCCCCCCTCTCCCTTTGACGCCCCCCCCTCTCCCTTTGACGCCCCCCCCCTTCTCCCTTTGACGCCCCCCCCCCTCTCCCTTTGACGCCCCCCCCCCTCCCTTTGACGCCCCCCCCCTCCCTTTGACGCCCCCCCCCCCTCCCTTTGACGCCCCCCCCCCTCCCTTTTGACGCCCCCCCCCCCTCCCTTTGACGCCCCCCCCCTCCCTTTGACGCCCCCCCCCCTCCCTTTGACGCCCCCCCCCCCTCCTTTGACGCCCCCCCCCTCCCTTTGACGCCCCCCCCCTCCCTTTGACGCCCCCCCCCCCTCCCCTTTGACGCCCCCCCCCCCTCCCTTTGACGCCCCCCCCCCTCCCTTTGACGCCCCCCCCCCCTCCCTTTGACGCCCCCCCCCTCCCTTTGACGCCCCCCCCCTCCCTTTGACGCCCCCCCCCTCCCTTTGACGCCCCCCCCCCCTCCCTTTGACGCCCCCCCCCTGCCTTTGACGCCCCCCCTGCCTTTGACGCCCCGCGCGCACACACTGACTGACTGCCGCACGCACGCACACACTGACTGACGCGCACACAAAGCCTGACTGACGCACGCACACACTGACTGAGGCACACACTGACTGTGTGTGCGTCAGTCAGTCTGTGTGTGTTTGTGTTTCTGCCTCAGACTCACTGACGCGCGAGCAAACACACAGTGACTGACGCACACACGCTACATGAAGCTGTAAAGGAAGGGAGGGGGGGGACTGGATTGATGTGAATGGGGGACAAACAGAGAGAGGGGGGGAGGAGAGAGAGGAACGGGAACATTACATCCCGGGCAACGCCGGGTCCTCTCAGCTAGTATATATATATATATACACACACACAAGACATTGCATGCACAGTTACAGATAATATATATTATGGGCGTATGTAACAGTTACATACCAGATTAAAATGTGAGACAGCTTTAGTTTTGAAAGAACTTAGACTGGTGGTGGATGTGAGAGTCTCCGGTAGGTTGTTCCAGTTTTGGGGTGCAACGTTAAGAGAAGGAGGAGCGGCCGGATACTTTGTTGAACCTTGGGACCAATAAATCCCGGGACAGATCCTTTTGACTTTGGGCATCTCACTGTGCCCCTGTGTCTCAGGCACTGAAAGTAACATTGTAACATCCCTGGGGACAGGAGCTGTTATCTTTCTCATGTATTCAGGTCATTGTTACCCCCCAGGTCAAGATAAACTGTATTATTAGGGTCCCCCCTTATGTCCCTGTGAGGTCCCATCATACAGCCCCAGTAGTGTCCCTCACAGAGAGAGGAGACGCTGCTCTGTGTAAGTCCTCAGGAGATAGTAACACAATCCCTGCTCTTCAATGCCTGTAAAGTTTCCTCATCACAAGCTGGGAACGTGCTGCCCCGTCCTGTACATTTATACACAGAGTCACTGATTCCGAGGGATTCACACTATTATCTTTATCCTGCAGTGTCAAGAAGGGGATTACAGAAGAAGAAGTGCCTGAAATAAAGGATTTACTTGTCAATGCCAGGAACCTAACAGGTAATAATGGTATCATTCTCCTTACTCAGCCTCACATACAATCAGTGATACAGAACATGCATCTTCCATCCTCACATCTCCTCCGCTGGGCTCTAACTAGGACATTAATGTCTCCAGATATTATTAGTATGTCGTGAGATATTTGTAAACAAACTTTAAAGTCTTCAAAAGTATTTCTTCGAGGGTACTATAAATATTCTCATGTTTGCATCTGAAGAACAGACTTGTGAGGTCTCTAAGGCATACAGTATTTACAAACGAGATCTATGAATAATTGGCTTGTTTGTCCAATTAAAGCATCACAGCATGCACCACACCTAAACTTCTCCAGGACTAATACAGGGAACTGGAACTCATCACATCTGATTGTATCCTCACTAATAGTTAGACACACACATGTGCTAGTGTTTATTATTATATTCTGGATGTTCACAGTCATTTGTTTAATCTTATTCATAAAGCTCAGTGATACGCTGTTAATGAGCATGGCACTGTGTGTAACATGAGATAAGAATACTTGTTGGCACAGTGACAGGTGAGCAACTTTTGCCAAAAAGACCAGAATTACAATGTGTTGGAGGTGACAGTTCTGTGATTCCTTACACCCATTAAATGCTGATTTAGTACTAACATGTATATTATTTTACAGGACTTGATCCCATTGTTGTGCTCACATTTAAATCTCAGGGGGACCTGACTGGGGTCCTGGCAAAGTTTAGGAACATGGGAACTGAACGTATATTTCAGCTGGAAAACTTCACCCAAAGTGACCATCTAAGAACCCGAGCAAGGGACCAGGAAATCCTAACGTTCTTCCATGGAGTTTTGAAGGACGCTGAATTCCGCATGCGTGGAAGAGGGATCCGCCGCGGGAGAGGGCAGAGCGCAAGAAATTTGTTTCTGGCGTTTGCACATGAAAGGGACATGAAAAGAGAAAGGGAACAGAAAGAACAAGAAATGGCAGCGCAGCAAGCAAAGTGGAACGGGAAAAAGCAACTAAAGCTTGTCTACTGCAGTAAGCCGCTTACCCAGCTTAGGCTGAGTCCCCGCTGGACAAGCCAGCTGGGAACGGGGAGCGAGAGAGGAACGGAGCGAGAGAGGGAACGGGAGCGAGAGAGGGAACGGGAGCGAGAGAGGGAACGGGAGCGAGAGGGGGAACGGGAGCGAGAGAGGGAACGGGAGCGAGAGAGGGAACGGGAGCGAGAGAGGGAACGGGAGCGAGAGAGGGAACGGGAGCGAGAGAGGGAACGGGAGCGAGAGAGGGAACGGTGAGAGAGAGAGGGAACGGGAGAGAGAGAGGGAACGCGAGCGAGAGAGGGAACGGGAGAGAGAGAGGAACGGGAGAGAGGAGAGGATAACGGGAGAGAGAGAGGGAACGCGAGCGAGAGAGGGAACGGGGAGAGAGAGAGGGAACGGGAGAGAGAGAGGATAACGGGAGCGAGAGAGGGGAACGGGAGAGAGAGGGAACGGGAGCGAGAGAGGGAACGGGAGAGAGAGAGGGAACGGGAGAGAGAGGGAACGGGAGCGAGAGAGGGAACGGGAGAGGAGAGAGGGAACGGGAGAGAGAGAGGATAACGGGAGAGAGAGAGGGAACGCGAGCGAGAGAGGGAACGGGAGAGAGAGAGGATAACGGAGCGAGAGAGGGAACGGGAGAGAGAGGGGGAACGGGAGCGAGAGGGAACGGGAGCGAGAGAGGGAACGGGAGCGAGAGAGGGAACGGGAGCGAGAGAGGAACGGGACCGAGAGAGGGAACGCGAGCGAGAGAGGGAACGGGAGAGAGAGAGGGAACGGGAGAGAGAGAGGATAACGGGAGAGAGAGAGGGAACGCGAGCGAGAGAGGGAACGGGAGAGAGAGAAGGGAACGGGAGAGAGAGAGGATAACAGGAGCGAGAGGAGGGAACGGGAGAGAGAGGAACGGGAGCGAGAGAGGGAACGGGAGAGAGAGAGGGAACGGGAGAGAGAGGGAACGGGAGCGAGAGAGGGAACGGGAGCGAGAGAGGGAACGGGAGAGAGAGAGGGAACGCGATCGAGAGAGGGAACGGGAAGAGAGAGAGGGAACGGGAGAGAGAGAGGATAACGGGAGAGAGAGAGAGGGAACGCGAGCGAGAGAGGGAACGGAGAGAGAGAGGGAACGGGAGAGAGGATAACGGGAGCGAGAGAGGGAACGGGAGCGAGAGGGAACGGGAGAGAGAGGGAACGGGAGCGAGAGAGGGAACGGGAGAGAGAGAGGGAACGGGAGAGAGAGGGAACGGGAGCGAGAGAGGGAACGGGAGCGAGAGAGGGAACGGGAGAGAGAGAGGGAACGGGAGAGAGAGGGAACGCGAGCGAGAGAGGGAACGCGAGCGAGAGAGGGAACCGCGAGCGAGAGAGGGAACGGGAAGAGAGAGAGGGAACGGGAGAGAGAGAGGGAACGCGAGCGAGAGAGGGAACGGGAGAGAGAGGGAACGGGAGAGAGAGAGGATAACGGGAGCGAGAGAGGAACGGGAGAGAGAGAGGGAACGGGAGAGAGAGGGAACGGGAAGCGAGAGAGGGAACGGGAGCGAGAGAGGGAACGGGAGCGAGAGAGGAAACGGGAGAGAGAGAGGGAACGGGAGCGAGAGGGGGAACGGGGAGCGAGAGAGGGAACGGGAGCGAGAGAGGGAACGGGAGCGAGAGAGGGAACGGGAGCGAGAGAGGGAACGGGAGCGAGAGAGGGAACGGGAGAGAGAGGGAACGGGAGAGAGAGAGGGGAACGGGGAGCGAGAGAGGGAACGGGAGCGAGAGAGGAACGGGAGAGAGAGGGAACGGGAGAGAGAGAGGGAAGCAAATAGAAGCTGTTTTTCAGAAAAAAAAATGAATTCTCTCTCATTTGGCCCCACAAAAAAATGAGGTACAACGTACAAGTATCTCTGTGGGTGCAATATGTTATCCCTTTATGATTAAATAAATATAGAGATAGAACAACAAGAAAGAGCCAGTTGAGCAAATGATTAAAAAAAATTATATAGAGCAGTAATCATGTTATTCAGCTCAGGGGCTTATAATATATATATATATATATATAAATCCCTGATGAAGCGAGGGTGAAACACGTGTTGGGGCGCCTGTTTTTCCCTGACTCCCCTGCGGATGGACCCCTCAATTGGAAGATCTTTACCCTTTGGACATTTTACTATCACAGTGTGGCATGGATGGTCTCATGGACTTGTAACTGATGTGAACTGTTAACCATTGTTGATCCCATACTAACAGTCTCTTTTTGGTACTGCGCCTGGTTTGCCT
>NC_134493.1:57930463-58057963 GCF_040206685.1 Ascaphus truei | reverse complement strand
TTAAATGTCACAGGTGGGGGATGTGGTGGATATAAAATACGCCTTAAGCCTGGAACAGGGGAGATGCAGAATCGGGGGTTCAAGGGAATGTGAATGTGGGACAGATATCAAAGGGAAGTTACAAGCAAAGGGTGGGACAGTACTCTATAAGGATGACTATCAGGGCACACATACTCTTTTTGGGGGTAATTGGGGCTCACAGCCACATTTTCCTCCTGTGTCTCTAAACATCATTAAGGGTTACAGCAGGGGGGCGCAAACTTTTTTCCCTGCGCCCTCCTGCCGGCGGTCCCCTCACCTCCGCGCCCCCCCCTCATCCCCGCTCCGGCGTTATGACGTCAACGTGAAGTCACATGACCTTGCGGCGTCATTTGCCGCGTTGCCATGGCGACTCGTGTGAGAAGCCGCCGGAGCCAAGCAAGGTAAGTAAAGGTTTACAGAGGCCCTGCAGCTCCCCCGGCACTTAATTTAAGCGCCTTCGGGAAGCGCGCGGGGCCTCTGTAAACCCCGCGCCCCCCCGCAGGCAGTCTCGCACCCCCCTGGGGGTCACGCCCCACAGTTTGCGCACCACTGGGTTACAGTATGTACCAACTTAAACTGCAAAACTGTCCCAATATGTAATGTTTCTGTATGATAAATGTGGGGCTTTCTCTACCCCAATGTATAAAACAATGTGTAGTCTGTTTCTCTGTGTGTGACACAATGTCATTTTAGTTGTGTTGATAGGAGGAAGTAGGGAGAAGAAATAGATGCAGAAAATATTACAAGATGTATCACAGTCTGTGTCTGAGAACATCACCACAATCCCAGCTCTCCCTGTGACTTCTTTTCCTTAAATATCCATGTATTACATGTTAGTTTTTGTATCACTAATAAAACAAGCAGTAAGGTAGTCAGTCACAATGTCTTTCTACATAGAGAATGTGTGTGCAAGTATGTCCGTGTGTATCCATTTGTGTGTACACGCATGTGTGTTCATCACTATCTGTGTATGTGTGCATGTGTTTGTGTGCATGTGTGTGCATGTGTGTGCATGTGTGTGCATGTGCGTGCATGTGTTTGTGTGCATGTGTGTGCATGTGTGTGCATGTGTGTGCATGTGCGTGCATGTGTTTGTGTGCATGTGTGTGCATGGCTGCAGACAGTCTTCCCAGGGCCCAGGACTAGAGTTACATCCGCCCCCCCCCCCCCCGTGTCTGCGGTATTGCGAGCCCCCTACCCCCATTTCACACCTCACGAGCCCCCACTATTCCCCCTCTTCCCATGTCTTTCTCTCCCTCACCGCCTCTCACTCTCCCCCTCCCTCGCGTGTATCCCCCCCCCTGTGCAGAGGCGTAGCTATAGCCCGGGCCGCCGACATGCATGGGGGGACAGCCAGGTCTGCTGTCCCAGGCCCAGTGTGTTTAGGGGGTCCGGCCCCGGCTGCAGCCCACACATTGCGGGGCCTGACATGCAGTAGGAAGGACAGAGGGGAATCCCTTCCTCTGCGCAGCCTCCATAGGTGGGCGGGGCCTGGTACAGGGGGCGGGGCCTCAAGTAGTGCAGAGTGGGGCCTGAGCTGCAGTCTGAGAGACAGGCTGGGAAAGGGTTAAATCATGGGGGATAAATACAGACATGAAAAGGAAAGAACACAGAAAGGGAGAGAGACACCAAGAGAAAATGAAGAAAAAGAGAGAAATACATGAGGGGGAGAAAAGAAAGAGCGACATGAGGGGGAGCAAAGAGAGAGACATGAGGGGGAGCAAAGAGAGAGCGGCATGAGGGGGAGCAAAGAGAGAGCGACATGAGGGGGAGCAAAGAGAGAGAGACATGAGGGGGAGAAAAGAAAGAGTGACATGAGGGGGAGCAAAGAGAGAGCGACATGAGGGGGAGCAAAGAGAGAGAGACATGAGGGGAAGAAAAGAAAGAGCGACATGAGGGGGAGCAAAGAGAGAGACACGAGGGGGAGCAAAGAGAGAGCGGCATTAGGGGGAGCAAAGAGAGAGACATGAGGGGGAGCAAAGAGAGAGACATGAGGGGGAGCAAAGAGAGACCGGCATGAGGGGGAGCAAAGAGAGAGCGACATGAGGGGGAGCAAAGAGAGAGAGAGCCATGAGGGGAAGAAAAGAAAGAGCGACATGAAGGGGAGCAAAGAGAGAGACATGAGGGGGAGCAAAGAGAGAGCGGCATGAGGGGGAGCAAAGAGAGAGCGACATGAGGGGGAGCAAAGAGAGAGAGAGAGAGAGACATGAGGGGGAGCAAAGAGAGAGAGCGACATGAGGGGGAGCAAAGAGAGAGACACGAGGGGGAGCAAAGAGAGCGCAGCATGAGGGGGAGCAAAGAGAGAGAGCGGCATGAGGGGGAGCAAAGAGAGAGCGGCATGAGGGGGAGCAAAGAGAGAGACATGAGGGGGAGCAAAGAGAGAGACATGAGGGGGAGCAAAGAGAGAGAGCGGCATGAGGGGGAGCAGAGAGAGAGAGAGACATGAAGGGGAGCAAAGAGAGAGAGAGCGGCATGAGGGGGAGCAAAGAGAGAGACAAGAGGGGGAGCAAAGAAAGAGCGACATGAGGGGGAGCAAAGAGAGAGACATGAGGGGGAGCAAAGAGAGAGAGAGCGGCATGAGGGGGAGCAAAGAGTGACATGAGGGGGAGCAAAGAGAGAGACACGAGGGGGAGCAAAGAGAGAGCGGCATGAGGGGGAGCAAAGAGAGAGAGCGGCATGAGGGGGAGCAAAGAGAGAGAGCGGCATGGGGGGGAGCAAAAAGAGAGACATGAGGGGGAGCAAAGAGAGAGACATGAGGGGGAGCAAAGAGAGAGAGCGGCATGAGGGGGAGCAAAGAGAGAGAGCGGCATGAGGGGGAGCAAAGAGAGAGCGACATGAGGGGGAGCAAAGAGAGAGAGCGGCATGAGGGGGAGCAAAGAGAGAGCGACATGAGGGGGAGCAAAGAGACACGAGGGGGAGCAAAGAGAGAGCGGCATGAGGTGGAGCAAAGAGAGAGCGGCATGAGGGGGAGCAAAGAGAGAGAGCGGCATGAGGGGGAGCAAAGAGAGAGAGCGGCATGAAGGGGAGCAAAGAGAGAGTGCGGCATGAGGGGGAGCAAGGAGAGAGCGGCATGAGGGGGAGCAAGCAGAGAGCGGCATGAGGGGGAGCAAAGAGAGAGAGAGACATGAGGGGGAGCAAAGAGAGAGAGAGACATGAGGGGGAGCAAAGAGAGAGAGGTATGAGGTGTCACGGTAGCTTGCGACAGGCTGTAATTTACACCAAAAACTATATATAAATATATATATACCTGGGTTTGAACTGGGACGAGACTTAGATATGATAAATAGAATTTATTCCTTGATAAAGGTGAACACAACAGATTATACAATAACAGGCAAAATATAGACACTTACTTAAAGATTATGGCAAGAAAGTCAGCAGGATTACAGACTGCCACCTCTCCCATAATTCCGTTGACATCTCAGCAAAGCAGGCAGGTCATAAAAGACACAGGCCTGATGACATGCAGACATCAAGACATTTGCATCAAGACAATGAACAGCATGAACACCTGGGTAAAGGGTGGCTTTGACTTATATATCATTTTAACCTCCTCTTTCCCAGTTTACGGCCCCGTGCCGTCTAGTAAAATCCTCTTTGAAGCTTTTGAAGCTAGGTGGTCCGTGTGAAAAGTTCCACTTCCTCTGGTTAATTCCTTTTGTCCGTTGGGCCAAGCATAAGCAATTAGCCACTTAGTCTTTGATGATCAGGTTTGTAAATTCTAGCCTTTCCTGCTCATCACCACAGGGGTTCCTCAGACTTAACCAAAATTTCATATTTACTGCAAATCATTGCATAACTTCCGTTCCGTAATACACACAGTCAGGTGAGATATATTAATAGGGCCGGTGACACCTGACGCTCGCAGGAAGACCAAAAATTACATTGTAATATGAACATTAATAGAGATATTAATATCTGGCATTTAGCAGCAGGTACCTATACAGGGTTTAGACTCCCCAAGATCGGCTGACTCCCGCCAATACACTTATGTAATTCTTAGCCGGTTCAGCCAAGGACATCTCATAATATTCTTATATTTAATAAAGGTTAACACAGGTACCCAGCAAGCTCAAACTCCCACACCCACCACAAAGTGAATATATATTTATGTCAACCAGAGAGCTACTGAGCGTGGCAATTGTATATAACAAGAGACAGGGGGTGCCCAATGCTGCATCCAATTGACAAAACATATAAAGTAAAATACTTCAATAATAATAATTGGTTATTTAGTTAACCCTTTGGCCAAAGGCGTCATAAGCCTGCATACCAACGTCAAGGTATAAGGTTTTGTCAATTGGATGCAGCATTGGGCACCCCCTGTCTCTTGTTATATTTAATAAAGTTACTCACTTTTGATATCCTGTTGGGGTAGCCCCCCCCTGCCCCCATCAATAAAACCTTTTGAAGTGGGCTTTTGCTTCTCGCATAACCAATTAGGTCAGTTACCTATTGATCAGGGCGATGTATCACACCTCTCTGTTGATATACACTTCCAGTGAATAGACTCACGTGAATACTCATATGAGGCACCATTTGGTTCCTTACGCATTACAAAGACAGGCATTCTGCCTGTACATTAGCACACCATTAGCATTCTGCCTGTGTATTTCAAAAACTGCAAAAAGTCACTTTATCAAAAATATATGTCCCTCTTATGACAAAGTTATGTTTTTAATATGTGTGTACTTGGGGGGTGACCCGGAGGCTGTACCCCAAGGCTCAGAATACCTTGCTGGCAGGCAAGACAGGTTAAAATATTCCCCTCATGTTCCAGACATCCCTGCCCTGCAGCTATTCCTCATAAGAGGCCACCCATACAAGGCAATCCACTTACACGCTGACACAGGCAGTTGCAGGCCCATGAGGCAAAGGGAATACACAGATAACGCATTAACTAGCCCACTGGGTTTACACCATTAACCCCTGATGACCCAGTGTGTGTGTTATGCAGGTACTGATTAACCCAGACATTACAATGGGACAGGGACACAGGGGAGAATACATTTACAGGTTATAACAAGGGTAAAATCACATTTCTGGGCCTCAGCCCAGTTAACCCCTTGTCTCCCTGGCGATGTTAGAGGGGGGCCCTTGGGGGGTAACCCCGTTAATCCCGGGCCAAACCCTCCCTACCGCCACATGAGGGTGAGCAGAGAGAGACAGAGATATATGTGGGGGAGCAAAGAGAGAGAGGTATGAGGGGGAGCAAAGAGAGAGAAAGACACACACACACAAGGGGGAGAAAAGAAAGGGAGACATTAAGGGAAAAGAGGGACATGTGGGGGAGCAAAGAGAGAGAGAGAGAGGCATGAGGGGGAGCAAAGAGAGAGAGAGAGAGGCATGAGGGGGAGCAAAGAGAGAGAGAGGCATGAGGGGGAGCAAAGAGAGAGAGGCATGAGGGGGAGCAAAGAGAGAGAGGGAGGCATGAGGGGGAGCAAAGAGAGAGAGAGACATGAGGGGGAGCAAAGAGAGAGAGGGAGGCATGAGGGAGAGAGACACAAAGGGGAGAAAAAAAGGGAGACATGAAGGGAAAAGAGAGACAGACATGAGGGGGAGAAAAGAGAGACATGAGGGGAGAAAAAAGAGAGAGATATGAGGGGGAGAAGAGAGAGAGACAGAGACATGATGTAGGGGGAGGAGAGAAAGATTCTGTGTTGGTAGCATAGAGAAATACATGCTGGGGGGAGGAGAGAGACATGCTGGGGGGGAGAGGAGAGAGACATGCTGGGGGGAGAGGAGAGAGACATGCTGGCGGGACAGGAGAGAGACCTGCTGGGGGAAGAGAGATATGCTGTGGGTGGAGAGAGACATGTGGGGGGGATGGGAGACATGCTGGGGGAGGGAGAGGAGAGAAAGTGAAGTGGGGGAAGAGGGGGAGAGATGAGGAGGAGGAGAGATGATGAGGAGGAGAGGGAGAGATGATGGGGGGGGGAGAGGTGGGGAGAGGGAGAGATGATGGAGAGGGGGAGAGATGGAAACAAGGTATGGGAGGGATGAGAAGGTTTGTGTGTTTCAGGTAGTAGCAGAGCAGCGGTAACATCAGTGAATGGCAAGAAATGGCTGACACCCTTTGGCTTCTGGTTTTTGTGTGACTTATTTGTTCTCATCTCAAAGAGTCCTGAGGGGAAGTGATAGCAGCTGAGCAGGAAACCCACCCTCCCAGCACAAATGCACGGGGAGCAGGTGACTATCTACAGGTTTTTTAAGTTATGTTTTAAGCTGACAGCTGTCTGTCCTTTCTTGTTTAAAGTAACCCTGTCCATGCCACTTCTGTCAATCTCTGTCTCTCTCCCACACACACTTCTCTCTCAAACACACACTTCTCTCTCTCAAACACACACATACACACAGAGAAATTACCTTACACACACACATTTTTCTCTCAAAACCACCTACACATTTATTTCTATCTCTCTCAAACTGATTTGTCTCCCCCCCCCCTCTGCTGCGGTTCCCCCCTCTCTGCTACGATTCCCCCATCTCTGCTGCTGTTTTCCCCCCCTCTCTGCTGCTGTTTCCCCCCTTTCCCCTTTCTGCTGCTGTTCCCCCCTCTTTGCTGCTGTCCCCCCCCTATCTGCTGCTGTTTCCCTTTCCCCTTTCTGCTGCTGTTCCCCCCCCTCTGCTGCTGTTTCCCTTTCCCCTCTCTGCTGCAGTCCCCCCCACCCTCTGCTGCTGTCCCCCCCACCCTCTGCTGCTGTTCCCCCCCTCTCTGCTGCTGTTTCCCTTTCCCCTCTCTGCTGCTGTTTCCCTTTCCTCTCTCTGCTGCTGTTCCCCCCTCCCCTCTGCTGCTCCCCCCTCTATGGGGGGGGGGGGGGAACTATTCAATTCTATGAAACTCTATATAATGGGGAGAAGGTCACACACAATGTAAAGGGGAAGCAGGCTCTGAGAGACTTTCTGTCGGACTCGGATCTTCCTATATTGGGCAGAGAGGAGAAGGGCGACAACAGGATTTCACTAGAGAAGAATTAACATAAGTAATTAAGGAACTAAAACCATCAAAAGCACCAGGCCCTGATGGATTCTCTAATTTATACTATACACAAAAGTATAACATTTCTAGCCCCCACCTCCTGCAGTATGCAGTACAATGCAGTGCTGGAGGGGGCTTCGTTCCCGGAGCAGATGCTGCAAGCTTCTCTCTCATTACTCTCCCTCCACGGTGACTGGAGGGCTTCCGTGACTGCTGTGGTGCTGCTGTGACCCGCGTCTCTCCACACGGCTAACTGGGCTACTCACGCAAATGCTGCAGTGGTTCTATGACCCACCTATGCCCCTCACGTCTCCCCACACATCTGTCAAGGGGGTCCTCTGTGTCACGAGGTTTCAGTGGGGTGCTGCAGTGATGCTGCTGATGAGAAAAGAGAAAACTATCCCAAATTATTGCGAACCCTGAGAGGGGGACATTCAAACTTGGTCCAAATATAATATCTCGTGGATAGGTATGATCTATTGCATCAAGATGAATTTACTTCCCCACATCCTGTACCTATTCCAAACTCTCCCAGTACCGCTAGTGGGGAAGAACATACTTTCGCTACAATCCTTAATAATAAAGTTCATCTTAATTATAAAAGACCAAGTGAGGAGGAAGACCAACATTAGCAGGCGGACTAGCGGTAGCTTGCTTGTTAGCATACTACAAAGCGGCCCAATCATGTCACATTGCACAGTGGCATGGCGATCCTGCACTTAAACGTTGGGTGGCAGTAGACAGGGATATGTGTGCCCCTCTGGAGCATCATGATCTAATCTGGCTACCCAAACAGAACCATGAGTCCATACAAGAACCGCTCTCCTCTATGACCATTAGCAGTTTGAAATGAAAGTGCACATACCCAGCGCGACGCGCGCGCCCACAGACAGGAACTGCAGGGCGGCAGACCAGGATAACAGACCAGTCCCCTCTGGCTGCCTCCCGCCTGCAGATCACATGCCCCTTTGCCAGATCGCATTCATGTCACCAAAACGCACACCCATCATGAGCTGGTTTAATCGGAGCTTTAGTTCAATGCTAGCTCTGCCGACCTGGATGGCAGTGTTGTGGGTTTTAATCCTCTTGGGTCTGACACTGGTAATAATAGCGTGTTATTGTATAGCGCTGCTAGTTTTACATAGCGCTTTACAGAGACATTTTGCAGGCGCAGATCCCTGCCCCATGGAGCTTACAATCTGTGTTTGTGGTGCCTGAGGCACAGGGAGATAAAGTGACTTGCCCAAGGTCACAAGGAGCCGACACCAGGAGTTGAACCAGGTTCCCCTGCTTCACACTCAGTGCCAGTCAGTGTCTTTACTCACGGAGCTGCTCCTTCTCCCAGGTTCCCCTGATTCACACTCAGTGCCAGTCAGTGTCTTTACTCACGGAGCTGCTCCTTCTCCCAGGTTCCCCTGATTCACACTCAGTGCCAGTCAGTGTCTTTACTCACTGAGTCGCTCCTTCTCCCAGCTTCCCCTGCTTCACACTCAGTGCCAGTCAGTGTCTTTTTTTTTTTTTTTTTCAAAATTTTTTTATTAGGCAGTAGTAATTGTTAACAAATTGGCAAAAAACAGATCATATGTGGCCTAATACAGTTTTCATCATTTTTAGGAGAAAGAGAGATAGAGACTCCGCGTCCCCCTGTTCCTCCAGGGTCGATTGGGGTGGCGCGGAGTTGAAACAGAAAGAGGGTAGAAGGGAAGGAGAAGAGTGGGGGGGGGGGCGGGAGGTGGTTGTGTCACCCCCTTGTCCTGGTTTGTTCAAGCAGTTGTCGTCTCCTGTTAGGACCTCCCAGTCTATCTTCAGAAGGTAGTTCTATTGGCCTGGGTCATACGTGTATACCACGGATCCCAGGTTTTGTTGAAAGCGGTGGTGGACCTCTTCACGAATGCAGACAGTCTCTCCATGTCTTTGACTTCATTAATCCTGTTTATAACCGTCTGTCTGGAGGGGGGGATACTTTCTTCCAGGCGGCCGCCACCGCACATCTCGCCGCCGTTAGGATCAAGGAGACTAATTTGCCTGTTGGTCGGTCCAGTTTCTCTAAGGGCCTGGCCAATAGGTAGGTCAGCGGTTCAATCGGGATTGTGAGGTCTGTGACCTCTTTTATTAGATTATGTATTATTTCCCAGTATTTTTGGATTTCTGGACATGACCACCAGATGTGGGCCATGTCCCCCCGATGACCGCATCCTCTCCAGCATAGGTCGGAGGCCAGTGGGTAGATTTGGCTAATTTTAGCTGGGGTAAGATACCAGCGGAACAGGATTTTATAAATGTTCTCTTTTATTGTGGTGCATATGGAAGTTCCTGAGGCTGTTTCCCAAATACTTTCCCAATCCTCTCGGTCTATATCAATGCCCAATTCTGCTGCCCAATGCTGCATATAGTCATGTGTTGGAGCTTCTGAGGCTCTCTCCAGCTCTGCACATATTTGTGTTATGAGACCTTTCTGATGGTCAGGCTCCCTGCAGAGCCTTTCAAAGCCAGTGAGAGGGGGAAATTCCAACGTTGGGGATAATGTTTGAATAAAGTGCCGAATTTGTAGATATTTGAAGACGTTTAGGTCTCTTAGTTCATATTAGGTTCGTAGATTTTGAAAACTCAGGAACTTCCCAAAGCTCAGGAAGTCGGCAATTGCTCTAATGTTTTTGGTTTCAAATTGGTCAAGTTGTCTGGGCTCACAGCCAGGTGGGAATTTTGGGTTTTTGTGAATTGGTGTAAGTTGGGAGTGTGGTGATGTGAGCTTAAATTTATGTCTGCATTTCGTCCAAGTTTCCCAAGTGTGTCTCATCGGGCCTAATTGTAATTTGCTACTTGGCATGTCCTCCTTACTCATGGACCAAAGGCAAGCTGGTAGTGAAGGCGTCCCGGCATAATATGTTTCTATACCTAGCCAACAGTATTGTTTTGGGTTAGTGTTCCAGACCACTGCCTGTCGTAGTTGTGCGGCCAGGTAGTATTTTGACACGTCTGGAACTCCCATTCCTCATCTCCCCCTTGGGGCCAGAAGAACCGTTTTGGCGACTCTAGGTTTTTTACCTTGCCAAATAAAATGGAAAATTGATTTTTGAATATTCTTTAATTCTGAGCCAGGGATGTGGACCGGGAGTGTCTGGAAGTAATATAGTAACCTAGGGAGTATGTTCATTTTAACCAAAACCATCCTCCCGATCCATGATATTTGGTATTCTCCCCACTTGTCTAGGTCTTGTTTAATTTTTTTGAACAGGGCCGGATAGTTATGTTGGTATAGAGTTTGGTAGGTCCTCGATATCTTAACTCCCAAGTATTTGATACAGGAGGAGCTCCAACGGTAGTTAAAGTTTAATTGGAGGAGTTTCACCTCTGGCTCTGGCAGGCTTAGAATCAGGGCCTCCGATTTGTCTTGGTTTATCTTATAACCTGAAATTTGTCCAAAATCGTGGAGTTCTTTGTGAAGGTTGGGAAGGGAAATTTGGGGTTTGGAGAGGGTTAATATGACATCATCTGCAAATAAGGATAGCTTGTGCTGCCTTTGTCCAATTTCTATGCCTTGGATGTCACTATTGAGTCGTATTGCTGATGCCAATGGTTCTATGGTTAATGCAAAGAGGAGAGGAGATAAGGGGCACCCCTGTCGAGTACCATTTGTGATCTCGAACCTCTGGTTATTGCCGCCTGGTAATTTTACCGTTGCTGATGGGTTATGGTATAATCTACGGACCCCCTCTAAATATGCGTCTTTGAATCCGAATTTACGCATAGTTTGGTCCAGGAATTGCCAGTTTATTCTATCGAACGCCTTCTCTGCATCTAGGCTTAACAAGAGTGCTTTGGTCCCTGAGAGATGGACATGCTCAATTATATTGATTATCTTCCGAGTGTTATCTGAGGCTTGTCTGCCCATGACGAATCCGACTTGATCTATGTTTATTAGTCTCGGTAAGATGGGATTTAATCTGTTCGCTAAGATTTTACTGTATAGTTTGAGATCACTATTGAGTAGGGAGATTGGACGATAGCTTCCACACTGCATCGGATCTCTGCCTTCCTTATGAATGATGGCCAGATTAGCTAGAGACATTGATGCGGGAATCTGGTTCCCCTCCATGAAATGGTTAAATGTTGCTAGGAGGTGTTTGGATAGTGTGGGTAGGAATCTTTTATAGTAGACATTGGTGAAACCGTCAGGGCCGGGAGACTTGGTAATCTTTAGTGATTTGACCGCTATTTCCAGTTCCTCTTTTGTTATCTCAGCATTGAGGACTGTGTTTTCCTCCTCCGTTAAGGTGGGGAGTTGACATTTATTCAAATATTGTGTTATATTGTCTATAGTTATTGGCGTGGAGCGGTCATTCTTAGATCTAAGGTTATATAACTCCGTGTAGTATTTAGTAAATTCCTCTGCAATTTTATTATCACTATAGTGTATCTCACCAGACTTGCTTTTGATAGCCGTTATTTGGGATCGCTTTTGCACCCCTCTTAGTTTACTTGCTAAGAGTCTATCCGCCTTGTTCCCCTTGTCATAATATAATTGGTTTGTCCATTTAAGGGCTTTTTCCACATCCTCCAGCTGAATCTGCCTAAGTTTTGATCTAGCTGTTGTCAGCATTTTATATAATTTCTTAGTAGGGTCGGCCTTATGGGCTTGTTCTAGCGTTTTAATACTATCGGTTAGTTCCTTGATTTGTGTTAGGCGGGCTTTTTTCCTATAGGAGGCGATGGAGATGATTTTTCCTCTGATGTTTGCCTTATGGGCTTCCCATAGGATTGCTGGAGAGGAGACCGTACCTGTGTTGAAAAAGAAATAGTCCTTAAGTGAGGTTCTTATTTCCCTTTTTATCTCTGGGTGGTTCAATAGCGAATCGTTAAGTCTCCAGGAGTAGTTTATCGTTTTTTCAAAGGGGAGTGATAATGTCAAGGTGATTGGGGCGTGATTCGACCAGGTGATCGAGCCAATGTCTGATTCTATAGTTGCCGCCAGTACGTTTTTTGTGGTCAGGAAATAGTCTATTCGAGAGTAAGTCTGGTGAGGAGCTGAGTAAAAAGTATAGTCTCTCTGGCCCTGATGTTGGGATCTCCATGTGTCCACCAATGAAAATTCGTTTAGAATACCCCTGAACCTTTTCCCCTTGATCTGGGATTGGGTTGTACGGGGGGGACCCATTGTGGTTGATCTATCCTCGGCGGGATTCAATACCATGTTTAGGTCTCCTCCCACTATCATCGAGGATAGATATCCCGGGTCAACGCCCTCGAGAACTGTCTGCAGGAATTCATTTTGGTTTTCGTTCGGGGCGTATACATTGATCAGGGCAATTGTCGAGCCCGCTAGGGAGCCATACACCACTAGAAATCTACCCTCTGGGTCCGCTGTTGTTTTGATATGATTGAATGGGGTGCCTTGTCTGATCAGGATAGCTACACCCCTTTTCTTACTACTGAATGAAGCAAAAAAGCTTATTGGGAACATTTTTTTGAATAAATTTGGGGGGTCCTGAGATGTGAAGTGGGTCTCCTGCAGGAATATAATGTCCCCCCCTGTTTTTTTCATGTCCTGAAGGGCCAATCGTCGCTTTCTATTATTTTGTAGTCCTTTTACGTTTAAGGATCTAACTCTAATTGGGGCTGTCGTTGCCATTTTAATGTTTTAATTTTGTAGTGCGTAGGCCTGAGGTCTCGGCTTTCCCATTAGGCGAGACCTTGCTTCCATTTTTTGGCGAAATGGTGCGTTTGGGTGTATAGATCTTTTGAGTAGGGGGTATGGTTTCAGTATCTTTCTTTGGTTGCTTGTGTTCGGGCTGTTCAGGCGAGGGGGTGGTTGGGATAGGTTGGAGGGGAGGGGGATAGATCTGCTGGGACAGGATCAGCAGATAGAGGAGAAGAGAGAGTAGGCCTTGGAAGGGTCCTAGTGTGGTTTTGCCTTGTCTCCTGGAGACCGGCATCCGGGTAGGTTTACCCATTCTGGGGTGGGTTCGGGGCCCTAGGTCAGGGGTGCAACAGTGAGGTCCTGGCCCTCTGTTGTTTGTATGGCCCTTCGGCCCCTCGACCTTTGATTATAGGTATGTGGGGAGGGGGGGAAGGGATGGGGGTGGGTTACTCGGGGTGGGGGGGGTGGGAGGGGAGGGGGGGAGGGGGGGAGGGGGGTTGGCCGGGGTATGGAGGAAGGGGGAGGAAAGGAGCTGGTAAGATAGAAGAAGAAAATATAAGGCATGGTCTGTTATTGATCAGTAAAGCATAGTATGATACTGTTACGTCATCCTTTGCACCGTTATAAGACATGGTACATATTTTGATACCAACAATGCAGACGTTAATATGAACATGGGGAGCAACTTTTCACTTCAACATTTTGTAGTCCCGAGTTCCTCTGACTTTGCCTCGTCTGTGGCGTAAGTACCCTGTGGATTGATTCTAATGTGTCAGGGAGGTCACACTTCGTGTTTGGCGCGGCGCTAGTCATCTTATGCCTAATTTGCACCTCTTAAGGGTAATCAGCGTGTAGGGTAAGGCTTGTTTGAGGCGTGCGGTGGTTGTAGTTTGGTACTTGGTACATACCTGAGTGCGTTTTTAAGATATTTGTAGTGTTTAGGTGCTTTATTCAGAAGTGTTATAGTATCTTTAGGGTGGGAAATTGTACTTTTCGTATATTTACGCACACTCAGTTCTGTCATATAATATTTTACCTTTGGGCAGGTTCGGGTCCGCCATACATTGTTCCATGTTTATTCATGCTCACATCAGGGGGAGGTAGGCTAGAGTCTGTAAATGGTCAGCAGTGGTCCCTAAGGTTCTGTTGCCACATCGTTTGCATAGGTATGATATATGGTTTGCTATTTGGTTACAGCAGTACATTTGTTGACATAGCTAAGAGGATTCACTTTACAGTTTCACATTTGGTAGTGCAGGTTTCCTTGTTACACATGGTATATGCATTCTGTGGGTTAAGTCTTATGTGTTGAGGGGGTTGGAATTATGCCAGCTCCTATCTGGTCCCTCAGCACATAGTTAAACAGTTTCCAAAACAGTCACGATACGTTCAGCAATATACATTACAGTACTTCTGCCTTGTGGTTGTGGGTTTTAACCTTTAGGGTATACATTTGTTTATTGCATTTAATTTCTTTGTGTGGGAACAGCGGGACACTTTTGAGATGTACCAGTGAGATCGGGTAGGTTCACTTATGTTATCCTGGTCGTTATGGTTAGGGGCTAGCGCACCGGGGGTTGGGGGGTTAGTAGTTGGGGGGGGAGGGGAGGACAACTCCGGTGGGGGTGAGTGGGGTGAGGGAGGGGGCTGCCGTTCAGGTGAGAGGCTGACGGTGGGGACAGTTATATCAGCGTTGCTGGTGCCTTGTTTAGTTAACCCGCAGTGTGTGTATGTGTGATTGCAGTGTGGTATGTTGTTATACAGGTTACAGTCAGTTTCCTAAGACCCAGTGGGTCTGGTGTGTGTTTCTCTGACGCAGCGCTGTCTTTTTGTCGGCTGGTTGGTGTCCTCATAGGTGAGGCTGAGCTCTTGGGTCCGCGGGTCCAAGTACGTGTTTATTTAGGTTAGTAAGGGAGGGGGGGAGGGGAACAGTTGGATTGGGAGGGGGGGAGGGGAACAATTGGATTGGGAGGGGGGGGGGGGCCCATCGGGGGCTGACTGGGGGGAGTGGGGGCGAGGGGAGACGGGGTTGGAATGGGGTGAGGGAAACATTACTATTAACTCCTAATAACTGTTAACTTTTGGGGATTGGGAATTAGCACTTGTCACTTTCATTGCTGTCCTTACATTGAGCCTTGAGGCTTATAGCGGTTAGCACGGAGGGTGCGTATACCGCCAGCGCAGGTGGGGGTCACTCCGGTATGCATAGTAGTCATTGTTATAGCGGTACTGTACTCACGGTTGATGAGGGGGGGGGGGGCGGCGGCCCGAGCAGGCGGGTCCGTGTGGGGGCTCCGACAGACAGGACCCCATGAATGGGAAACCCACCCCCCCCCACCCGCCACTGCAAGTCCCCCCCCCCTCCCAACCCCAAAGGGAGCCTTATCGCAGGACTGGATGTTAAGCCGCGTGTTGGTCTCGTGGCTCTTCCTGGATGCGTGGGTGGCTCTTCCTGGATGCTTGTGCTGCATTCCGTGTTGGTCCCTCCGGTCCCGATGGTCGGTCTCCTCTCCGCGCTGGCTCGGGTTGGTATGGCGCCCCCTTCTGTCTCCTTCGGTGCGGTCTTCGCTTAGGCAGTGTTTGGGTTGGCATGCTGTCCCGTAAGGCATTTCGTGACGGTGCGGTGCTGGAACTGGGAGAACAGAGAGGTATTTTTTTTTAAATCTTTATTGTCTCTGTTTGCGGCCTGCCAGGCGTTCAGATGCCCTCACTGCCGGGCCATCATTCTCCTGCTCCCGGTTGTCCTCTGGATCGATGTTCCATGATGGAGGGGGGGATAGGCCCAGTGCTTTCGCCGTTTTTGTCATTTCAGTGGGGTGCCTGGTGATGTGGGTTCTCCCATTCCTGGTAACGACCAACTTAAATGGGAACCCCCATTTATACCGAATTCCGTTGTCTCTAAGGAGAACGGTTAGGGGTTTGAGTGCCATTCTTTTAAGGATGGTTTGTTTGGCCAGGTCGTTGTAGATTTCCAACAGGTCGTCCTGATATGTGAGGGTGTCTTTTTTTCTGCATGCAGTCATCAGCTTCTCCTTTGTGAGGAAATGGTGCATGCGGACTATTGTGTCCCTTGCTTTGTGTGGGTCCTCCGATCTGGGTCCAAGGGCCCGATGGGCTCTGTCCATTTCCAGTTCCTTGCTGTCTAAGTCTGGAGACAGGAATGAGAAAATCCCTAGAAGGTAAGTCTGGAGTTGCTCCGGCAGGACTGCTTCTGGGATACCGCGGATCCTCAGATTTTGCCTCCTCTCGCGGTTTTCTTGATCTTCTAAATTGTCTCTCAGGAAGCAAATTTCCCTTCCCAGCCGGAAGATTTCGTTGTCTGTTGTGGTTTGAGTTTGGAGGGATTCCTCCATCTTGGCTTCCAGCGTCGCCGTTCGTTCCGCTAGGCCTGAGATTTCCGTTCTTAATTCCGACACTGCGGCTTTTAAATCTTGCTGGATGGAGGCATGAAGTTTATCCAACATGCCTGCCATCAGTTCCTGCATAAACTGCCTTGTAGGGATGGTTTCTGGGGCTCGTGCTTGCTCCCGTTGCTCCTTTGCCGCGGCCTGCTGTTTGGGGCCTCGTGTTGTTGCTGGCCCGCCGCCATCTTGATTTTTCGGGGAGAGCTCCGAGCCCCGCTGCGATTGCGGGAAAAAGTTGATTGCTCCTTGGCCCGGTGGTGCTTTTTGCTTAGTTGCCATAACGGTGGGTTTATCTTGGTAGGAGTTAAGTTTTTTAGGGTCGGGGGGGGGATTAAAGGGTGTTTGTTTGCTAAGTTATTCGCGTGGGCCTGTGGAGCTCAGTTCTCACACGTCCATCTTCCTCAGCGTGCCGGACACGCCCCCGCCAGTCAGTGTCTTTAATCACTGAGCCGCTCCTTCTCCCAGGTTCCCCTGCTCCACACTCAGTGCCAGTCAGTGTCTTTACTCACTGAGTCGCTCCTTCTCCCAGGTTCCCCTGCTTCACACTCAGTGCCAGTCAGTGTCTTTACTCACTGAGCCGCTCCTTCTCCCAGGCTCCCCTGCTTCACACTCAGTGCCAGTCAGTGTCTTTACTCACTGAGCCGCTCCTTCTCCCAGGTTCTCCTGCTTCACACTCAGTGCCAGTCAGTGTCTTTACTCACTGAGCCGCTCCTTCTCCCAGGTTCCCCTGCTTCACACTCAGTGCCAGTCAGTGTCTTTACTCACTGAGCCGCTCTGTATCTCCTTCATCACAAGGGTCTTTAAACTGATTGGTCTTAAGGATATATTTTTGGATGAGTGACTCAATTCAATATACTTTGCATAGATATTAGCATATCTCCCATGGTACCTCAGGCATATTCATTTCTCAGCACAGGCATCTCTCCCTAATTTATTTGGAGAGAGGTTTGAACATCTGGAGATACTATTAGGTTAGGAAGTCCTCCTCCTCAACCAACACCGCCACCCTGCAAAAGCCCTATTCCAGTCTATGGAGGGAAATCGCACCTTCAGGTCATTTCGCTTATAAAGGAAGTAGGACATCATGCGGTTTGTCACGTTTTATATTTGCAATAGAGAATACCGTTTTTTCACACATATACCGTGAGTTCTGAACATGCGACCGTGACAAATTCAAAGTTACTAGAATAAGGCCCGAAGCGCGTTTGAGTTAAAATTTCAGATTGAGATGGTAATGAAATGTTTCTTTATATTTTCTGCGATATACTGTATTTCTTTAGTGTATATAAATATAATTATAGAACAGCTGATACACAAATCTAATATAGAACACATTTTTAGAGTACACATAAATTTATCCGGTGTCATTTTTTTTTTTAAAGAAATTACGTGTGTTATAAATACATACCAATTAACCAGCCATCACCTATTACACTGGAAGGTACGTGTGTTATAAATACATACTAATTAACCAGCCATCACCTATTACACTGGAAGGTACGTGTGTTATAAATACATACCAATTAACCAGCCATCACCTATTACACTGGAAGGTACGTGTGTTATAAATACATACTAATTAACCAGCCATCACCTATTACACTGGAAGGTACGTGTGTTATAAATACATACTAATTAACCAGCCATCACCTATTACACTGGAAGGCACGTGTGTTATAAATACATACTAATTAACCAGCCATCACCTATTACACTGGAAGGTACGTGTGTTATAAATACATACCAATTAACCAGCCATCACCTATTACACTGGAAGGTACGTGTGTTATAAATACATACTAATTAACCAGCCATCACCTATTACACTGGAAGGTACGTGTGTTATAAATACATACCAATTAACCAGCCATCACCTATTACACTGGAAGGTACGTGTGTTATAAATACATACCAATTAACCAGCCATCACCTATTACACTGGAAGGTACGTGTGTTATAAATACATACCAATTAACCAGCCATCACCTATTACACTGGAAGGTACGTGTGTTATAAATACATACCAATTAACCAGCCATCACCTATTACACTGGAAGGTACGTGTGTTATAAATACATACTAATTAACCAGCCATCACCTATTACACTGGAAGGCACGTGTGTTATAAATACATACTAATTAACCAGCCATCACCTATTACTGTACACTGGAAGGTACGTGTGTTATAAATACATACCAATTAACCAGCCATCACCTATTACACTGGAAGGTACGTGTGTTATAAATACATACTAATTAACCAGCCATCACCTATTACACTGGAAGGTACGTGTGTTATAAATACATACTAATTAACCAGCCATCACCTATTACACTGGAAGGCACGTGTGTTATAAATACATACTAATTAACCAGCCATCACCTATTACTGTACACTGGAAGGTACGTGTGTTATAAATACATACCAATTAACCAGCCATCACCTATTACACTGGAAGGTACGTGTGTTATAAATACATACCAATTAACCAGCCATCACCTATTACACTGGAAGGTACGTGTGTTATAAATACATACCAATTAACCAGCCATCACCTATTACACTGGAAGGTACGTGTGTTATAAATACATACCAATTAACCAGCCATCACCTATTACACTGGAAGGTACGTGTGTTATAAATACATACCAATTAACCAGCCATCACCTATTACACTGGAAGGCACGTGTGTTATAAATACATACCAATTAACCAGCCATCACCTATTACACTGGAAGGTACGTGTGTTATAAATACATACCAATTAACCAGCCATCACCTATTACACTGGAAGGTACGTGTGTTATAAATACATACCAATTAACCAGCCATCACCTATTACACTGGAAGGTACGTGTGTTATAAATACATACCAATTTACCAGCCATCACCTATTACACTGGAAGGTACGTGTGTTATAAATACATACCAATTAACCAGCCATCACCTATTACACTGGAAGGCACGTGTGTTATAAATACATACCAATTAACCAGCCATCACCTATTACACTGGAAGGTACGTGTGTTATAAATACATACCAATTAACCAGCCATCACCTATTACACTGGAAGGTACGTGTGTTATAAATACATACCAATTAACCAGCCATCACCTATTACACTGGAAGGTACGTGTGTTATAAATACATACCAATTAACCAGCCATCACCTATTACACTGGAAGGCACGTGTGTTATAAATACATACCAATTAACCAGCCATCACCTATTACACTGGAAGGTACGTGTGTTATAAATACATACCAATTAACCAGCCATCACCTATTACACTGGAAGGTACGTGTGTTATAAA
This sequence comes from Ascaphus truei, assembly GCF_040206685.1. Classification (NCBI taxonomy): domain Eukaryota; kingdom Metazoa; phylum Chordata; class Amphibia; order Anura; family Ascaphidae; genus Ascaphus; species Ascaphus truei. The sequence continues at coordinate 58,038,606 of NC_134493.1, read as the reverse complement.
TACATACCAATTAACCAGCCATCACCTATTACACTGGAAGGCACGTGTGTTATAAATACATACCAATTAACCAGCCATCACCTATTACACTGGAAGGCACGTGTGTTATAAATACATACCAATTAACCAGCCATCACCTATTACACTGGAAGGTACGTGTGTTATAAATACATACTAATTAACCAGCCATCACCTATTACACTGGAAGGTACGTGTGTTATAAATACATACCAATTAACCAGCCATCACCTATTACACTGGAAGGTACGTGTGTTATAAATACATACTAATTAACCAGCCATCACCTATTACACTGGAAGGTACGTGTGTTATAAATACATACTAATTAACCAGCCATCACCTATTACACTGGAAGGCACGTGTGTTATAAATACATACTAATTAACCAGCCATCACCTATTACACTGGAAGGTACGTGTGTTATAAATACATACCAATTAACCAGCCATCACCTATTACACTGGAAGGTACGTGTGTTATAAATACATACTAATTAACCAGCCATCACCTATTACACTGGAAGGTACGTGTGTTATAAATACATACCAATTAACCAGCCATCACCTATTACACTGGAAGGCACGTGTGTTATAAATACATACCAATTAACCAGCCATCACCTATTACACTGGAAGGTACGTGTGTTATAAATACATACTAATTAACCAGCCATCACCTATTACACTGGAAGGTACGTGTGTTATAAATACATACCAATTAACCAGCCATCACCTATTACACTGGAAGGTACGTGTGTTATAAATACATACCAATTTACCAGCCATCACCTATTACACTGGAAGGTACGTGTGTTATAAATACATACCAATTAACCAGCCATCACCTATTACACTGGAAGGCACGTGTGTTATAAATACATACCAATTAACCAGCCATCACCTATTACACTGGAAGGTACGTGTGTTATAAATACATACTAATTAACCAGCCATCACCTATTACACTGGAAGGTACGTGTGTTATAAATACATACCAATTAACCAGCCATCACCTATTACACTGGAAGGTACGTGTGTTATAAATACATACCAATTAACCAGCCATCACCTATTACACTGGAAGGCACGTGTGTTATAAATACATACCAATTAACCAGCCATCACCTATTACACTGGAAGGTACGTGTGTTATAAATACATACCAATTAACCAGCCATCACCTATTACACTGGAAGGTACGTGTGTTATAAATACATACCAATTAACCAGCCATCACCTATTACACTGGAAGGTACGTGTGTTATAAATACATACCAATTAACCAGCCATCACCTATTACACTGGAAGGTACGTGTGTTATAAATACATACCAATTAACCAGCCATCACCTATTACACTGGAAGGTACGTGTGTTATAAATACATACTAATTAACCAGCCATCACCTATTACACTGGAAGGTACGTGTGTTATAAATACATACCAATTAACCAGCCATCACCTATTACACTGGAAGGTACGTGTGTTATAAATACATACCAATTAACCAGCCATCACCTATTACACTGGAAGGTACGTGTGTTATAAATACATACCAATTAACCAGCCATCACCTATTACACTGGAAGGTACGTGTGTTATAAATACATACCAATTAACCAGCCATCACCTATTACACTGGAAGGTACGTGTGTTATAAATACATACCAATTAACCAGCCATCACCTATTACACTGGAAGGTACGTGTGTTATAAATACATACCAATTAACCAGCCATCACCTATTACACTGGAAGGTACGTGTGTTATAAATACATACTAATTAACCAGCCATCACCTATTACACTGGAAGGTACGTGTGTTATAAATACATACCAATTAACCAGCCATCACCTATTACACTGGAAGGTACGTGTTATAAATACATACTAATTAACCAGCCATCACCTATTACACTGGAAGGTACGTGTGTTATAAATACATACTAATTAACCAGCCATCGCCTATTACACTGGAAGGTACGTGTGTTATAAATACATACCAATTAACCAGCCATCGCCTATTACACTGGAAGGTACGTGTGTTATAAATACATACCAATTAACCAGCTATCACCTATTACACTGGAAGGTACGTGTGTTATAAATACATACCAATTAACTAGCCATCACCTATTACACTGGAAGGCACGTGTGTTATAAATACATACCAATTAACTAGCCATCACCTATTACACTGGAAGGTACGTGTGTTATAAATACATACCAATTAACCAGCCATCACCTATTACACTGGAAGGTACGTGTGTTATAAATACATACCAATTAACCAGCCATCACCTATTACACTGGAAGGCACGTGTGTTATAAATACATACCAATTAACCAGCCATCACCTATTACACTGGAAGGTACGTGTGTTATAAATACATACCAATTAACCAGCTATCACCTATTACACTGGAAGGTACGTGTGTTATAAATACATACCAATTAACCAGCCATCACCTATTACACTGGAAGGTACGTGTGTTATAAATACATACCAATTAACCAGCTATCACCTATTACACTGGAAGGTACGTGTGTTATAAATACATACCAATTAACCAGCCATCACCTATTACACTGGAAGGTACGTGTGTTATAAATACATACCAAATAACCAGCCATCACCTATTACACTGGAAGGTACGTGTGTTATAAATACATACCAATTAACCAGCCATCACCTATTACACTGGAAGGTACGTGTGTTATAAATACATACCAATTAACCAGCCATCACCTATTACACTGGAAGGTACGTGTGTTATAAATACATACTAATTAACCAGCCATCACCTATTACACTGGAAGGTACGTGTGTTATAAATACATACCAATTAACCAGCCATCACCTATTACACTGGAAGGTACGTGTGTTATAAATACATACCAATTAACCAGCCATCACCTATTACACTGGAAGGTACGTGTGTTATAAATACATACTAATTAACCAGCCATCACCTATTACACTGGAAGGTACGTGTGTTATAAATACATACCAATTAACCAGCCATCACCTATTACACTGGAAGGTACGTGTGTTATAAATACATACCAATTAACCAGCCATCACCTATTACATTGGAAGGTACGTGTGTTATAAATACATACCAATTAACCAGCCATCACCTATTACACTGGAAGGTACGTGTGTTATAAATACATACCAATTAACCAGCCATCACCTATTACACTGGAAGGTACGTGTGTTATAAATACATACCAATTAACCAGCCATCACCTATTACACTGGAAGGTACGTGTGTTATAAATACATACCAATTAACCAGCCATCACCTATTACACTGGAAGGTACGTGTGTTATAAATACATACTAATTAACCAGCCATCACCTATTACACTGGAAGGTACGTGTGTTATAAATACATACCAATTAACCAGCCATCACCTATTACACTGGAAGGTACGTGTGTTATAAATACATACCAATTAACCAGCCATCACCTATTACACTGGAAGGTACGTGTGTTATAAATACATACCAATTAACCAGCCATCACCTATTACACTGGAAGGTACGTGTGTTATAAATACATACCAATTAACCAGCCATCACCTATTACACTGGAAGGTACGTGTGTTATAAATACATACCAATTAACCAGCCATCACCTATTACACTGGAAGGTACGTGTGTTATAAATACATACCAATTAACCAGCCATCACCTATTACACTGGAAGGTACGTGTGTTATAAATACATACCAATTAACCAGCCATCACCTATTACACTGAAAGGTACGTGTGTTATAAATACATACCAATTAACCAGCCATCACCTATTACACTGGAAGGCACGTGTGTTATAAATACATACCAATTAACCAGCCATCACCTATTACACTGGAAGGTACGTGTGTTATAAATACATACCAATTAACCAGCCATCACCTATTACACTGGAAGGTACGTGTGTTATAAATACATACCAATTAACCAGCCATCACCTATTACACTGGAAGGTACGTGTGTTATAAATACATACCAATTAACCAGCTATCACCTATTACACTGGAAGGCACGTGTGTTATAAATACATACCAATTAACCAGCCATCACCTATTACACTGGAAGGCACGTGTGTTATAAATACATACCAATTAACCAGCCATCACCTATTACACTGGAAGGTACGTGTGTTATAAATACATACCAATTAACCAGCCATCACCTATTACACTGGAAGGTACGTGTGTTATAAATACATACCAATTAACCAGCCATCACCTATTACACTGGAAGGTACGTGTGTTATAAATACATACCAATTAACCAGCTATCACCTATTACACTGGAAGGCACGTGTGTTATAAATACATACCAATTAACCAGCCATCACCTATTACACTGGAAGGTACGTGTGTTATAAATACATACCAATTAACCAGCTATCACCTATTACACTGGAAGGTACGTGTGTTATAAATACATACCAATTAACCAGCCATCACCTATTACACTGGAAGGTACGTGTGTTATAAATACATACCAATTAACCAGCTATCACCTATTACACTGGAAGGTACGTGTGTTATAAATACATACCAATTAACCAGCCATCACCTATTACACTGGAAGGTACGTGTGTTATAAATACATACCAATTAACCAGCCATCACCTATTACACTGGAAGGTACGTGTGTTATAAATACATACCAATTAACCAGCCATCACCTATTACACTGGAAGGTACGTGTGTTATAAATACATACCAATTAACCAGCCATCACCTATTACACTGGAAGGTACGTGTGTTATAAATACATACCAATTAACCAGCCATCACCTATTACACTGGAAGGTACGTGTGTTATAAATACATACCAATTAACCAGCCATCACCTATTACACTGGAAGGCACGTGTGTTATAAATACATACTAATTAACCAGCCATCACCTATTACACTGGAAGGCACGTGTGTTATAAATACATACCAATTAACCAGCCATCACCTATTACACTGGAAGGTACGTGTGTTATAAATACATACCAATTAACCAGCCATCACCTATTACACTGGAAGGTACGTGTGTTATAAATACATACCAATTAACCAGCCATCACCTATTACACTGGAAGGTACGTGTGTTATAAATACATACCAATTAACCAGCCATCACCTATTACACTGGAAGGCACGTGTGTTATAAATACATACCAATTAACCAGCCATCACCTATTACACTGGAAGGTACGTGTGTTATAAATACATACCAATTAACCAGCCATCACCTATTACACTGGAAGGTACGTGTGTTATAAATACATACCAATTAACCAGCCATCACCTATTACACTGGAAGGCACGTGTGTTATAAATACATACCAATTAACCAGCCATCACCTATTACACTGGAAGGTACGTGTGTTATAAATACATACCAATTAACCAGCCATCACCTATTACACTGGAAGGCACGTGTGTTATAAATACATACCAATTAACCAGCCATCACCTATTACACTGGAAGGTACGTGTGTTATAAATACATACCAATTAACCAGCCATCACCTATTACACTGGAAGGTACGTGTGTTATAAATACATACCAATTAACCAGCCATCACCTATTACACTGGAAGGTACGTGTGTTATAAATACATACTAATTAACCAGCCATCACCTATTACACTGGAAGGTACGTGTGTTATAAATACATACCAATTAACCAGCCATCACCTATTACACTGGAAGGTACGTGTGTTATAAATACATACTAATTAACCAGCCATCACCTATTACACTGGAAGGTACGTGTGTTATAAATACATACCAATTAACCAGCCATCACCTATTACACTGGAAGGTACGTGTGTTATAAATACATACCAATTAACCAGCCATCACCTATTACACTGGAAGGCACGTGTGTTATAAATACATACCAATTAACCAGCCATCACCTATTACACTGGAAGGTACGTGTGTTATAAATACATACCAATTAACCAGCCATCACCTATTACACTGGAAGGTACGTGTGTTATAAATACATACTAATTAACCAGCCATCACCTATTACACTGGAAGGTACGTGTGTTATAAATACATACCAATTAACCAGCCATCACCTATTACACTGGAAGGTACGTGTGTTATAAATACATACCAATTAACCAGCTATCACCTATTACACTGGAAGGCACGTGTGTTATAAATACATACCAATTAACCAGCCATCACCTATTACACTGGAAGGTACGTGTGTTATAAATACATACTAATTAACCAGCCATCACCTATTACACTGGAAGGTACGTGTGTTATAAATACATACCAATTAACCAGCCATCACCTATTACACTGGAAGGTACGTGTGTTATAAATACATACCAATTAACCAGCCATCACCTATTACACTGGAAGGTACGTGTGTTATATATACATACCAATTAACCAGCCATCACCTATTACACTGGAAGGTACGTGTGTTATAAATACATACCAATTAACCAGCCATCACCTATTACACTGGAAGGCACGTGTGTTATAAATACATACCAATTAACCAGCCATCACCTATTACACTGGAAGGTACGTGTGTTATAAATACATACCAATTAACCAGCCATCACCTATTACACTGGAAGGCACGTGTGTTATAAATACATACCAATTAACCAGCCATCACCTATTACACTGGAAGTAAATGTATCTCAGTTTATCGTAAAATATAAGAATGTGGTGGTGACCCAGGCAAAAGAGCAACTAAATCTATCATCTTACATGTACTGCAACTGAACTAACAACCTGTACATATCACGAGTGGAACATTGTCCAATTATGATACAAGTATTCCCTTCCTGCAAGTAGACACAATGCTACATAAGAATCCCCCATATGTGGAGCGTGCATCGGAACCTGGTCACGGTGTTATGTGAGCAGAAGAACGGGCGTTCTGAATTTCCCCACTCTACAAGTTGCTTATATTTGCCATTGTATTTATGCTTCACATTTTAATGGACACGGACTGTCTGTTATATTGTGGTTTTTCCCCACTATGCACTTCTGTGATGATTATTAATATTTTAATTTGTTTATGATGTGTAGTCTTGTAATGGGGTAAAGGTGGTGACTATGTGAGTGTTCTGGCTTAATTATTTAGAAATAAATTGTCATTTTCTAGATTTTAGGAGATGGTTTTTCATTATTTTTTGGGGAAGGTGAGTACTTAATAACATTTTAACTTTTGTTTCTGATAAATAAAAAGCCATTACTAGTATTTTTTTTTGTATTATTTTATTTAGCAGTTTGAGTAATACAGGACATCTATTCTGTAGCATGTCCACAAAGCTGCATTTGGTACTTACGTATACAGTAATGGTATATATATCCGTACATATTTCAGGTTCCAGCACAGATCAATAGGCTAATAAACAAAAGTATATTAAAATAAAGGAAGTGTAAATACAAGTTTTAACATTTTCTATAACATTTTGGGTGATTTAAGAAACCCAAATCTGACTGGAGTTCTCCTTATAGTCCCCATCGTTCCTCGCCCACTTTGAATTATTAGATATCCCACACCAAATGAACAGGACTGGACCTGTTTAGAAACTCCGTCGGTCTTCATAACAATATCTAATTATTCCTCCTTGCTTTTTCTTTCTGCAGTTTTTCCATCTCATCCTTTTTCCCTGCTCTCTCCCGATCACGTATAAATTTGAGCAGAAACATCTTCCTATCAGCACGTTCTTTCTCCGGGTTTCTTTCCTGCTCCATCCAAAAGCTGACATCTTCCAAAACATGCTGAAGAAACTGTAGGATCCCAGTGTGTCTCTTTCTGGTTTTCATTTGGTCCTCTTGAGTGTAATTCTCCAAAGCAAACACCACCTCTGCCCCCAAGCATCTGAACTTCTCTTCTATCTTAAAGTAATTTCCACTTGTTTTGTTGGTGAGGACAATGATGGGGAAGACTCCTGAGAGGATAAAAGTAATTGTTAAATTTACATGTAATCGCCCTCATAGAAACCGTGACAGCAGGATTTGAACCAGGAAGCTTATCTGCACCTTTTCATGACTAATTCTAAGTCCTAAGACCCTATTTGATCCGAGATTTCTGTTTTTATTAAATTTCTCTGCAGATTTCCATTCCAAAAAAAGTGCATATGCTTTTACAGGAATCTCATGCTAAGTCTTCCATACTGCGCACATTCTTCTAAGTATAACACATTATGGGGCTCATATTAGTAGGTTTGGTAACTAACTCATCGAGCATTTTGAGCACTTCTCGAACGAGTTGGCATAGGTAGCTATTCAAAAAGCTTGAATAACATGCCAAACTCGCTTGAGAAGTGCTTCTTCCCGATCAGTAGTTCTCCCGCTCAGACAAACCACGAGGGAGCTAAAATAAATGCTCAAACTCGCATTTTTAAGAAACCTAGTTATTCAGGTAGCTTCGATAATCACACCGCGGCTGCAACTCGCAGTTCTCATGGCCGCGGGCATCTGCGCAGGGCTGCGGGCCTCTGCGCATGCGCGCCACCAAAGAGAGGACGGACGGAGGGGGAGGAGAGGAGCTGGGAACAACGGGCAGAGAGAGTCGCGCCCCCTGAGATTTCGGTGTTGAAACAGACAAAGTAACACACACAGAGTCACTCAAACACCCAGAGTTACACACACTCAGAGACACACACAGTTACATCCAGAGACACACACACACACACACGAGGAATTCACAGTTAGTATAAATATATTAGTGCAAATAGCTAAAACGGCCAGTGGCCAGTAGTTAGAATTTTTTAAGTGAAACTTCTTTAGTGGCACCTATGAGATGAGAAAAATTCCCTGGCAGTAAATGAACAGCATGGTGACTTAAGTGACGTCACTGCTGGCAGAAGAGGTCATCAGCAACGTCGGCTTCCAACACCAGCAGTCATCTGAGAGGAGGAAGGCAGCGCAGGGAGGGAGGGGGCACACACACAATCCGGCCGCCGTCTCCGTACCTACGCCGGCAGGATGGGGGGGGGGGGGGTTGTGGGGGGGAGGAGGAGAGTGGGGGCTGATCCGGGCCGGGGGACTCAGACAGACCCTCTCTGTGTCCGCAGCTCCGCCGGGGGGAGACAGTGTGGGCTGCTCCGGGCTGGGGGACTCCAACAGACCCCCTCCATGTCTGCAACTCCGCTGGGGGGGGGAGGAAAGAAGGGGGGCTGGCTCGGTGTGCCTGCACAGAAGGCACCAGCAGCAGGACACAGAATAACACACACACCACACAAAGAGAGACACACTGACTGACACACACACACACACACACACACTGACTGACACTCACACACACACACACACACACACAAACACACACACACAAACACACACAGACACACACTGACTCACACACACACACACACACACACTGACTGACACACACACACACACACACACTGACTCACACACTGACACACACACACACACTGACTGACACACACACACACACACACACACACTGACTGACACAAACACAAGGAATTCAGTTACTATAAATATAGAAGTGTAAATAGCTAAACACACGTTCTAAGTCAAACGTCATTACGTTTTGGCACTGAAATTGTGTTTTGATTTTGAATGAAAAACAGCACCATTACAAATACAATTTCTGTGACAAAACAGTGACAAAAGACAAAGAAGTTTCACTTAAAATGCGCATGCTCGGCACAGACACTTTTTTTTATTGTAATGTTGCTGCACACTGAGGACGAGGAGGACACAGAGGAAGACCAGGGCGGCCTTCATCCTGGCAGGGGTAGGCAGAACTTTAATTTACTTTATGCAGGCTGGCTACTGTTTTATTTTTAATGGGCAAATGAGCTATTATCCAGATCTGTATGTGTTGGGGGAGGGAGGTGGGTAGTATGGTGTAATGTTTCTTGGGGGTAGAGGGGGTGGGTGAAGGGGGTAGTTGCCCCAGAGTGGGTGGTTAGGCCTCTCGGGTAGGTAGCGGGTTTAACCCCTTCATTAAAATAGCGGTTACCACAACGCCTCCTGCAAACTTCCTGGTAGGCCAAACCACCCACCCTGGGGCAACTGGCCCCTTCACCCGCCCCCTCTACTCCCAATAAACCAGTTACTTTGGCTTAACCCCTTCATTACCGTAGCGGCTAGCTACTAAGGTAATGAAGCTGTTTTCATTTTATTTTAAAAACACATTATTGAAGCAGGGGGTCTCCAGAGCTGAACCGGATTAATTTCAGCCTTGGGGACACCCTGCTTCCCGAGTTACAGGCCCCGGTATGGGGTGTCAGTATTTCCCTGCGTTGTTTAAATCTCCTGCATCACCAGGAGATTTAAACGCACAGGAAATACCGGCACCCCATTCCAGGGCTTGTAACTTGGGAAGCAGGGGTCCCCGGACCTGAAATTAATGTGGTTCAGCTCGAGACACCCTGCTACAATACTCTGTTTAATGTAACTAAAAACAATGTGATCGCCTGCAAGAGCTGTGCAGGGAGACGAAGCTCTCTCTCTCTGTGCAGTTCTTACAGACTGCAGGCAGATCGCACAGGCAGAGATAAGGTCCCTGCTATCCCGAGCTGTGCAGGGAGACGAAGCTCTCTCTCTCTGTGCAGTTCTTACAGACTGCAGGCAGATCGCACAGGCAGAGATAAGGTCCCTGCTATCCCGAGCTGTGCAGGGAGACGAAGCTCTCTCTCTCTGTGCAGTTCTTACAGACTGCAGGCAGATCGCACAGGCAGAGATAAGGTCCCTGCTATCCTGAGCTGTGCAGGGAGACGAAGCTCTCTCTCTCTGTGCAGTTCTTACAGACTGCAGGCAGATCGCACAGGCAGAGATAAGGTCACTGCTATCCCGAGCTGTGCAGGGAGACAAAGCTCTCTCTCTCTGTGCAGTTCTTACAGACTGCAGGAAGATCGCACAGGCAGAGATAAGGTCACTGCTATCCCGAGCTGTGCAGGAAGACGAAGCTCTCTCTCTCTGTGCAGTTCTTACAGACTGCAGGCAGATCGCACAGGCAGAGATAAGGTCCCTGCTATCCCGAGCTGTGCAGGGAGACGAAGCTCTCTCTCTCTGTGCAGTTCTTACAGACTGCAGGAAGATCGCACAGGCAGAGATAAGGTCACTGCTATCCCGAGCTGTGCAGGAAGACGAAGCTCTCTCTCTCTGTGCAGTTCTTACAGACTGCAGGCAGATTGCACAGGCAGAGATAAGGTCACTGCTATCCCGAGCTGTGCAGGGAGACAAAGCTCTCTCTCTCTGTGCAGTTCTTACAGACTGCAGGCAGATCGCACAGGCAGAGATAAGGTCACTGCTATCCTGAGCGGTATTGGCATTTTCCTATCTCACGGTTTGTGACATGCAATAATTCTTCTTAATTCTTTCCCAATACCGTGAAAACATAAATGTAATACCGTGAGGTAGGGTCATGCCAAACCGTTCCATTTGGCAGTGATTTTATCGAAGCTACTAGAATGAGCCACTATGTATCCTATAGTGTGAAGTGCCGAATTAGTGGGTTTAAGGTCTACTCTTTCTCTGTCGTTTTATAGTACATTGCAGAGAAGGGAGGACCTGATAGAGGCAGAGTTTCCTGTATATAAAGCACATATACCTGCGGGACACTTTGCTACCCTGTAAAGGACTGGGCAGACAGTGGGTTTATAGCTCTTCTCTCTCATTTTACTATATTACAATATACTTGACAGGCCTGATTTGTTGGGACAGTCGTTCTTTGAACTTATCGCTGTGAGCAGTACATCTTCTGGACTATGAATGATTTTGTCCTTGTCACTGTGTTCTCCTGCATTGGGAGGGATAGACTTGAAACCCTACAAGGGAGACGTGAGGATTTTCGTACTGTATGTTTGCTTTCCTTGCATAAAGGAAGCAGATACTATTCTTCTGTTATACAGTTTGGGGACCAATAATTCCCAGTGTATTCTTTCTTTTGCAGGAAATATTTACCTGTTAGGTCTCGGCAATTCTTAAAGATAGTTTTGAATTCTGCCTGTTCCCACTCTGCGATACGCACACATTCCCGCACGCTGCACAAGTGAAAATAAACCAGTATTAATAGATGGAAGGAAGCAGCATTTATTAGGAGAAGCTCGTTGTTCTCACATTAAGAAGCTATTTCAGTTAAATGAGACTTTAATATTCTCTTGTCATATGTTTCTTCAGCATCATCTTTGGCCTCATGCTCCTCTTACACATCCATTCTTCCTTCTAATAAATGCTAAGCTATTCAGATGGCTCCTGTACATGTGGGAGTGTGGTCCCCTCGCTTACCATCGCTTATCTCAGGAATACATGAGAGCAGATATTTCTTCAGCTTCTACTACTATCTATGCACCAAGTGATAAATGGGACAGAAACATTAGTCTAACACAGAACCCCCCTATTTGTGGATCAATTTGCAGTATCTACGGTTGGGCACTTTCATTCATGTCTTGGTTTGCCTTTTTTATTGGGGGCTAACAATAGATATTATAAGACGCTTCGGATGGTTCTCACTCTCCCTCAGGTCAGAAATAAGTATACAATAATAGAAACAGTTAGGACACTAAAGTAGCATAACTGCAAAACCCTATTTTTTTTTTAAATATGGCATGAATCACCTGCAGAAGGACGCTGGGTCTTCTGTTTTGGTTTGAAATCAATTTTAAGATTTTATTTTGGCTCTAAGGGGCCTATTCACTAAACTTTGATAAGCTCAGTGCATCGCCGAGCGATTTTGCAAGTTCTTACCGCACTTTAAAAAATGTGTGTCACAGCGGTATTCACCAAGAAAAATCACCATTTTTTTCAAGTTTGATTAAAAAAATGCAAGATTGCATCACTTGTTGTTTTATTTTTAGCCAAGTCTTATCGCACTGAAATTGTTTGCTTAAACTGCAGCCTGGAAGAGCTGCACAGAGAGAGCTACATCTCCCTGCTCAGCTCTTACAGGCGATCTCCCTGAAAGGGGGGGGGGGGGGGGGTGTGTGTGTGTGTGTGTGTGTGTGTGTGTGTGTGTGTGTGTGTGTGTGTGTAGAATAAATTATTTATTAACATTGTGCAACTTTGATAAATATAATCAAACACATACATCACACACACAAACACACACACATATACACACACACACACACACACCTCTGTGCTGCCTCTACTCTGGTGGCTCTGCTCACAGTAGGGAAAAAAGGCTGCAGCCCCATTGGATGGGAGCGGTCACGTGACCGCTCCTCCGCTCCCCTAAGCGGCAAAATGTCAAACTCTCCTGTCTCCTCTGATTTTCTCAGCCTCCGCACGCATCAGCACGCATGCGGAGGTAGAAACTATAGCCGCGCTGATTACAGATGCAGGGGCTTTCAGCTCAGCCCGGCTCAGCGACGCTGATTTCACTATGTCCTGGGCCTTACAGGCAATCTCCCTGCACACAGAGCTGCATCTCCCTGCACAGCTCTTACAGGCGATCTCCCTGCACAGAGAGAAGCTGCATCTCCCTGCACAGCTCTTACAGGCGATCTCCCTGCACAGAGAGAGCTGTGTCTCCCTGCACAGCTCTTACAGGCGATCTCCCTGCACAGAGAGCGCTGCATCTCCCTGCACAGCTCTTACATGCGATCTCCCTGCACAGAGAGAGCTGCATCTCCCTGCACAGCTCTTACAGGCAATCTCCCTGCACAGCTCTTACAGGCAATCTCCCTGCACAGAGAGAGCTGCATCTCCCTGCACAGCTCTTACAGGCGATCTCCCTGCACAGAGAGAGCTGCATCTCCCTGCACAGCTCTTACAGGCAATCTCCCTGCACAGCTCTTACAGGCAATCTCCCTGCACAGAGAGAGCTGCATCTCCCTGCACAGCTCTTACAGGCGATCTCCCTGCACAGAGAGAGCTGCATCTCCCTGCACAGCTCTTACAGGTGATCTCCCTGCACAGAGAGAGCTGCATCTCCCTGCACAGCTCTTACAGGCGATCTCCATGCACAGAGAGAGCTGCATCTCCCTGCACAGCTCTTACAGGCGATCTCCCTGCACAGAGAGAGCTGCATCTCCCTGCACAGCTCTTACAGGCAATCTCCCTGCACAGAGAGACACTGCATCTCCCTGCACAGCTCTTACAGGCGATCTCCCTGCACGGTGAGCTGCGTCTCTGTGCAAGGCTCTTACAGGTGATCGTGCAGTTTTAATGTTAATTTGAATAATAGGAGTCATAAAGCAGGGGGTCTCCAGAGCTAAACCGCAATAATTTCAGCCCCCACTGCCCCCCAAGTTACAGACCCCGGTATGGGGTGCCGTTATCTCCTCTGCATTTAAAATCTCCTGGTCATGTGATGTGGGAGATTTAAACATTGCAGGGATACCGGCACCCCATACCGGGGCCTGTAACTCGGGAAGGAGGGGGTCCTCGGGGATGAAATTAATGCGTTAAAAAAAAAAAACTTCATTCACACAGCTAGCTGCGTGGCTGTTTTTTTTAGCTTGCCCATTCATTGTCAGTGTGGTAATCCATGCCCATATTGGTGATTAAGGTGATTAAGGGGTTAGTGGCTTGTTTGTAGTTTGTTGTTTATTGTAATTTTGCTGCCCACAGAGGACGGGGAGGAAGACGAGGAAGGGCAGGGGTTAGTGTAATTTTAATTACCTTTATGTTGGCTGGGTAATGTTTTATTTGTATCCATATCTGGATAATAGGAATTGTGCCCATTACTGTACTGTATGTGTTGGGGGGAGGGGGTTGTATTTATTGTATTGCACTGTACAGGCATACCCCGCATTAACGTACGCAATGGGACCGGAGCATGTATGTAAAGCGAAAAAGTACTTAAAGTGAAGCACTACCTTTTCCCCACTTATCTATGCATATACTGTATCGTCATATATGTGCAGAACTGATGTAAATAACATGTGTAAAGGCTCTAGTGTCTCCCCGCTTGCACACAGCTTCGGTACAGGTAGGGAGACAGTATTGCTGTTCAGGACGTGCAGACAGGCGCATGCGCGAGCTGCCGTTTGCCTATTGAGCTAGATGTCCTTACTCACGGGTGTACTTAAAGTGAGTGTCCTTAAACCGGGGTTTAAGGAATTGTGATGGCTTTTTTGTGAATGGGGAAAGCACTATTAGCCATCTCTGGTTACTAGCACTTTTACCGGTGTAGTTGTGTTGGTACAAGGGTGAAACGTGTCGTTGCCCTAAGATGTGTTAGGCCTTGCGGGAGGGGAGAGCCCCTTCATTACCTTAGCTGTTGTAACCGCTACAGTAATGAAGGGGTTAACTTCTACTGCCACTCTCCCGCAAGACCTAAACCCTGGGGCAAATACAAGCTTCACCCATACCAACAACTATTGCTATTTCCCTTTCATTACCTTAGCATTACCGCCAAGGTAATGAAGCTGGCTGCTATTTTATTTTTAATGCATAGGGCCCCCAGTATAAAGCCTATGCAGTAAAGATAAAGAAACTCCTTTTATGCATATTGCTATTCCTTTAGCTGGCGAGTAAAGATTGCACGTTTGTATATTGTACATATAGTTTGTATATATATAATATATTGTAATATGTATTGTATAGTTTGCATATCGGACTTTAGTGAAAAGCAGTTTCTGGCAAAAAATCACACGGCTTGATTTAGCCAAAGTCTTATAATAAACTGTTTTAGTTATCGGAGCTGTGAATAGCTACACAGGTAATATCGCACTATCAGCATTATATTACTTTAAGTCACTTATCACATTTGAGTGAATCTTACGGATTGTGTTTTTGTTCTGTTTATGAAAGATTTTGGTTGATTGTTCACACAGTGTTGCCCATTTCTAACTTTAACTACTTTGATAGGGCAGAACACAAATAATATATCACCGTGCCGCTGCCTCTCCGCCGCCGGTGAGAGAGGGGGCAGTAATATACCTGTCACTGCACTAAACATTCAGCTCCCGCGTTACAAGTTACATTGCTCTGACCTTTGGACATATACTGGAACAATAAAGTCTGTGTAATTGGGTTCAGCATTTTCCAGCCTGCGGACCATCTCTACAGATGTGCTTTGCCGACGCACGTTCTCATTCAGAGGGACGAAGTTACCTGAAAATGATTCATACCAGTTTGTAATGTCTAGTTATCTATATATATATATATATAAAACTGAACGGTTGGTTGTGTTGGGTTTGTGAGGTTGCTCATTGGTTGCAGCGGCTCACGTGCTTGGCGGTGGCTCACGCTGTGATTGGCCTGACGTCAGAAACACACATATACACGCCCTCAACTTCACAGGCTCCTCACACCGCGTGAGAGCCTCACCGCGCCTCACCTCCAGCCGCCTCACACCCTCCACCCTCCCGCGTCCCCCCCGCTCCCAACATGGGACGGAGGGGAAGCGCCAACAACGCATGCCCCAAGCGCACCTCCTGCCAGAGACTGGCAGTCTCGCTCCCAACGTGGGACAGAGGGGAAGCGGTCCCGCACACGCCTCCTGCCACAGGCCGCCACTCTCGCCCCCCCCCCCCCCCCCACCCGTCAACTTCCCGCGCGCCCCTCCACCGAGCCCACCTCCTGCCCCAGGCTTCTCCCGTGGGGATATCAGGTGTCTAGAGGCAGGAAGCAGCACCCACCCGGTCAAGGTAAGTCACCCACCCCACCCAGTCACTGTCGCCCACCCAGTCACTGCCTCCCACCCACCCAGTCACTAACCCACCCAGTCACCCACCTTAGTCACCCACTCACTTAGTCACCCACCCACAGAGTCACTGTCACCCAGGCAGTCACCTGTCTTTTGTGGAAAATATAAAAATAAACAGGTTGCTGTAAATAGGTTGTAATGTTTTTATCACAATAAGAAAACAGTTAAGTAAAAGTTGCGCGCTAAAAAATATTTTTTCGTTGTAGGTTATGGGTTTGGGGGGCGCTGTGGGTTCGGGGGGGCGCTTTGGGTTCGGGGGGGCGCTTTGGGTTTGGGGGGCGTTGTGGGTTCGGGGGGCGTTGTGGGTTCGGGGGGCGCTGTGGGTTCGGGGGGGCGTTGTGGGTTCGGGGGGGCGTTGTGGGTTCGGGGGGGCGTTGTGGGTTCGGGGGGGCGTTGTGGGTTCGGGGGGGCGTTGTGGGTTCGGGGGGCGCTGTGGGTTCGGGGGACGTTATGGGTTCGGGGGCGCAATGGGTTTGGGGGGCGCTATGGGTTTGGGGGGGCGCTGTGGGTTTGGGGGGGCGCTGTGGGTTCGGGGGGGCGCTATGGGTTGGGGGGGCGCTATGGGTTGGCGGGGCGCTGTGGGTTCGGGGGGCGCTGTGGGTTCGGGGGGCGCTGTGGGTTCGGGGGGCGCTATGGGTTCGGGGGGCGCTATGGGTTCGGGGGGGCGTTGTGGGTTCGGGGAGCGTTGTGGGTTCGGGGGGCGTTGTGGGTTCAGGGGGGCGTTGTGGGTTCGGGGGGCGTTGTGGGTTCGGGGGGCGCTGTGGGTTCGGGGGGCGCAATGGGTTCGGGGGGCGTTATGGGTTCGGGGGGCGTTATAGGTTCGGGGGCGCAATGGGTTTGGGGGCGCTATGGGTTTGGGGGGCGCTGTGGGTTGGGGGGGCGCTATGGGTTCGGGGGGCGCTATGGGTTCGGGGGCGCTGTGGGTTCGGGGGGCGCTGTGGGTTCGGGGGGCGTTGTGGGTTCGGGGGGCGCTGTGGGTTCGGGGGGCGTTGTGGGTTCGGGGGGGGTGCTCCTTTCATTTGTCCTGGGCCCCAGGATTTCTGTTGGCGACCCTGCTCCCAACCGCCCCTGCAGCGGACAGCCCGCCCCACAGTAAGTCGGCTGCCGCCACCCACCCCCGTCACACACCGCACCCAAAGTCAGCCGCCGCCCCCCCTCACTAACCCCCCAGCCCCCGCTGTGAGCCGCCGTCGCACAACACGTGAGCCGTCACCGGACAGCTCTCAGGGGGGGGAAGGGAAATCACAACCCTCCCGCCCCCCAGAGAGCTGCCGCCGCCGAGCTCTGAAGGGGGGATTACAACCCTCACGCCCGCCCCCCCCAATGAGCCGCCGCCTGGCTGTGAAGGGGGGGGGGGGGGTAATTGGACATGTGAAGGGGGGGTGGGGGGGAATGAAGCTGTGAAGGGGGGGTGGGGGGGAATGGAGCTGTGAAGGGGGGGTGGGGGGGAATGGAGCTGTGAAGGGGGGGTGGGGGGGAATGGAGCTGTGAAGGGGGGGTGGGGGGGAATGGAGCTGTGAAGGGGGGGTGGGGGGAATGGAGCTGTGAATGGGGGGGTGGGGGGGAATGGAGCTGTGAAGGGGGGGTGGGGGGGAATGGAGCTGTGAAGGGGGGGTGGGGGGGAATGGAGCTGTGAAGGGGGGTGGGGGGAAATGGAGCTGTGAAGGGGGGGTGGGGGGGAATGGAGCTGTGAAGGGGGGGTGGGGGGGAATGGAGCTGTGAAGGGGGGGTGGGGGGAAATGGAGCTGTGAAGGGGGGGTGGGGGGAAATGGAGCTGTGAAGGGGGGGTGGGGGGGAAATGGAGCTGTGAAGGGGGGGTGGGGGGAAATGGAGCTGTGAAGGGGGGGTGGGGGGGAATGGAGCTGTGAAGGGGGGGTGGGGGGGAATGGAGCTGTGAAGGGGGGGTGGGAAAATTAAATCCTGGGCAACGCCGGGTATATCAGCTAGTTCTGAATAAAAAGTGCCCTGCAATAGACTGTAAAGCAATTAAACACAAACATTAATGAAGATACTCATATTCCATGTATAATGCCATAAATATGCCTTTGCTGGGAATGCCTCTCACACTGAGGGTCACTGCTTATGTTGGTATAGTTGGGTGTGAGTCTCACACTGAGGGTCACTGCTTATGTTGGTATAGTTGGGTGTGAGTCTCACACTGAGGGTCACTGCTTATGTTGGTATAGTTGGGTGTGAGTCTCACACTGAGGGTCACTGCTTATGTTGGTATAGTTGGGTATGAGTCTCACACTGAGGGTCACTGCTTATGTTGGTATAGTTGGGTGTGAGTCTCACACTGAGGGTCACTGCTTATGTTGGTATAGTTGGGTGTGAGTCTCACACTGAGGGTCACTGCTTATGTTGGTATAGTTGGGTGTGAGTCTCACACTGAGGGTCACTGCTTATGTTGGTATAGTTGGGTGTGAGTCTCACACTGAGGGTCACTGCTTATGTTGGTATAGTTGGGTGTGAGTCTCACACTGAGGGTCACTGCTTATGTTGGTATAGTTGGGTATGAGTCTCACACTGAGGGTCACTGCTTATGTTGGTATAGTTGGGTATGAGTCTCACACTGAGGGTCACTGCTTATGTTGGTATAGTTGGGTGTGAGTCTCACACTGAGGGTCACTGCTTATGTTGGTATAGTTGGGTATGAGTCTCACACTGAGGGTCACTGCGTATGTTGGTATAGTTGGGTGTGAGTCTCACACTGAGGGTCACTGCTTATGTTGGTATAGTTGGGTGTGAGTCTCACACTGAGGGTCACTGCTTATGTTGGTATAGTTGGGTGTGAGTCTCACACTGAGGGTCACTGCTTATGTTGGTATAGTTGGGTGTGAGTCTCACACTGAGGGTCACTGCTTATGTTGGTATAGTTGGGTATGAGTCTCACACTGAGGGTCACTGCTTATGTTGGTATAGTTGGGTGTGAGTCTCACACTGAGGGTCACTGCTTATGTTGGTATAGTTGGGTGTGAGTCTCACACTGAGGGTCACTGCTTATGTTGGTATAGTTGGGTATGAGTCTCACACTGAGGGTCACTGCTTATGTTGGTATAGTTGGGTGTGAGTCTCACACTGAGGGTCACTGCTTATGTTGGTATAGTTGGGTATGAGTCTCACACTGAGGGTCACTGCTTATGTTGGTATAGTTGGGTATGAGTCTCACGCTGAGGGTCACTGCTTATGTTGGTATAGTTGGGTATGAGTCTCACACTGAGGGTCACTGCTTATGTTGGTATAGTTGGGTATGAGTCTCACACTGAGGGTCACTGCTTATGTATGTATAGTTGGGTATGAGTCTCACACTGAGGGTCACTGCTTATGTTGGTATAGTTGGGTATGAGTCTCACACTGAGGGTCACTGCTTATGTTGGTATAGTTGGGTGTGAGTCTCACACTGAGGGTCACTGCTTATGTTGGTATAGTTGGGTGTGAGTCTCACACTGAGGGTCACTGCTTATGTTGGTATAGTTGGGTGTGAGTCTCACACTGAGGGTCACTGCTTATGTTGGTATAGTTGGGTATGAGTCTCACACTGAGGGTCACTGCTTATGTTGGTATAGTTGGGTATGAGTCTCACACTGAGGGTCACTGCGTATGTTGGTATAGTTGGGTATGAGTCTCACACTGAGGGTCACTGCTTATGTTGGTATAGTTGGGTGTGAGTCTCACACTGAGGGTCACTGCTTATGTTGGTATAGTTTTGGGTATGAGTCTCACACTGAGGGTCACTGCTTATGTATGTATAGTTGGGTATGAGTCTCACACTGAGGGTCACTGCTTATGTTGGTATAGTTGGGTATGAGTCTCACACTGAGGGTCACTGCTTATGTTGGTATAGTTGGGTGTGAGTCTCACACTGAGGGTCACTGCTTATGTTGGTATAGTTGGGTATGAGTCTCACACTGAGGGTCACTGCTTATGTTGGTATAGTTGGGTATGAGTCTCACACTGAGGGTCACTGCTTATGTTGGTATAGTTGGGTATGAGTCTCACACTGAGGGTCACTGCTTATGTTAGTATAGTTGGGAATGAGTCTCACACTGAGGGTCACTGCTTATGTTGGTATAGTTGGGTATGAGTCTCACACTGTGAGGGTCACTGCTTATGTATGTATAGTTGGGTATGAGTCTCACACTGAGGGTCACTGCTTATGTTGGTATAGTTGGGTATGAGTCTCACACTGAGGGTCACTGCTTATGTTGGTATAGTTGGGTATGAGTCTCACACTGAGGGTCACTGCTTATGTTGGTATAGTTGGGTATGAGTCTCACACTGAGGGTCACTGCTTATGTTGGTATAGTTGGACGCATGCTACATGTATTCAGTATGAGGAGCGTCATGTCATTTCTGTGACAGGATTGTAATTATTTGCAATACATTGCTTTCCATAGTGTCAGAGCGCTCACATGTTGTGGCTATCTCTCACTCACACACATACTGCTCAATGTGTTCAGTTATTCAGTAGTTAGAATATTTTACCTGGAAATATTTCATCTGGATATACATATAATTCCCAGGGCACTATCTCAAGGGGGTTAAAAGTTGGTAAAATACCTGCGTTTATACTCAAAAACCAACCAAACAGGATTGTGTTCTTCTCTTACTCACCGAGCTGGGCATAAACCTCTCCCATCTTAGCGTTGTCCATGGTACACGGTCTGTTGTCCACTATGGTGATGGTGTCAGTAAGGGGATAGGCTCTTCTCTCCATGGTGACTGAACTATGCCCTGCATTAGCCTCTGCATGCATTACATACTCTCTGTCCTCCAGGACGTACTTACAGGAGTTGATGAAGGAGGACTTGCCATGACCGGTGCACCCAAACAGCTGCAGGAGGACCCGGTTATAGCCCTGGTTCCCCAGAGCACAGTTATCAAAGCTGAATCTACGGATCTCCTCTCGGAGCCGTTTCGTTTCCTTTGCCGATGATTTCTCTTCCACATTTTCCATTGACGGTTTCTCTTTCATTGGCGATTTCTCTTCCACATTTTCCATTGGCGATTTCTCTTCTATTGACAATTTCTCTTCCATATTTTCCACTGTGGATTTCTCTTCCATATTTTCCACTGTGGATTTCTCTTCCATATTTTCCACTGGTGATTTCTCTTCCATATTTTCCACTGTGGATTTCTCTTCCACATTTTCCATTGTAGCTTCTCTCTCTTACACTCTCTCTTGTAGGATTAATCTTTCTCTCCCTCTCCTAAACTCTCTTCTCAGGTGTCTCCTTTTAAAACGTTTCCTTATCTCCCCCTCTAGCTTTGTTCTGAAGTCAGTCTCTCATTTCAGTCTTTCAAAGCTCTCTCTCCCTCCCACTATGTGTGTCTCTCCCCCACTGTCTCTCTCTCCCTCTCTCTCTCCCACTATGTGTGTCTCTCCTTCTGTCTCTCCCCCCCCCACTGTCTCTCTCCCCCACTATTTGTGTCTCTCTCTCCCCCCCTCTCTCCTCCAGTATTTGTGTCTCTCTCTCCCACTATGTGTCACTCTCCCCCCCACTGTCTCTCTCTCTCTCCCCCACTGTCTCTCTCTCCCTCTCCCACTATGTGTCTCTCCTTCTGTCTCTCCCCCCCCCCACTGTCTCTCTCCCCCACTATTTGTGTCTCTCTCTCCCCCCCCTCTCTCTCCTTCAGTATTTGTGTCTCTCTCTCCCACTATGTGTCACTCTGCCCCCACTGTGTGTCTCTCTCTCCCCCACTGTCTCTCTCTCCCTCTCCCACTATGTGTCTCTCCTTCTGTCTCTCTCCCACTATTTGTGTCTCTCTCTCCCCCCCCTCTCTCTCTCTGCCCTTTGTCTCTCTCCTCCAGTATTTGTCTCTCTCTCTCCTATCTCTCTCCCACTATGTGTCACTCTCCCCCCCCCACTGTCTCTCTCCCACTATGTGTGTCTCTCTCACCTTCTGTCTCTCTCCCACTATCTGTGTCCCTCTGTCTCTCCTTCTGTCTCTCCCCCACTATTTGTATCTCTCTCTTCCCCCTCTCTGTCTCTGCCCTCTGTCTCTCTCCTCCAGTATTTGTGTCTCTCTCTCTTCCTCCTCTGTCTCTCTCTCCAACTGTCTCTTTCCCCCCCTCTCCCACCTCTGTCCCTCTGCCTCTCTCTATGCTTCCTCTGTTTCTCTCTCTCTTTCCCCCTCTGTCTCTTTCCCCCTCTGTCTCTTTCCCCGTCTCTCTCTCCCCCTCTTGTCTCTCCCCACCTGTCTCTCTCTCCCCCTCTTGTCTCTCCCCACCTGTCTCTCTCTCCCCCTCTTGTCTCTCCCCACCTGTCTCTCTCTCCCCCTCTGTCCCTCCCCACCTGTCTCTCCTCCCCTGTCTCTCTCTCTCTCCCCCCCTGTCTCTCTCTCTCTCTCTCTCCCCCTCTGTCTCTCTCTCTGCCCCCCTCTGTCTCCAGTAACGGATTAAAAAAAAAAAAAAAAAAAAAACGGCCAGCGTAGCTCGCGCATGCGTAGCAACAAACGGCTAGCGTAGCTCGCGCATGCGTAGCAACAAACGGCCAGCATGGCTCGCGCATGCGTTGCAATAAACGGCCAGCGTGGCTCGCGCATGCGTAGAAAGAAACGGGTGGCGGCGCTCGCGCCTGCACAGAAACGGCTGTCGTTCGCGCCTGCGCAGAAACGGCTGTCGTTCGCGCATGCGCACAAGATGGCATTGTGTTACTACTGTCTTCAGTAGCTAGGAGCAGTAAGTCATTAATACACCCGGGTAACTCCTTGTATTGCAGAGCACACAGCAGTGTCTGTTCCTTGTATTGCAGAGCACACAGCAGTGTCTGTTCCTTGTATTGCAGAGCACACAGCAGTGTCTGTTCCTTGTATTGCAGAGCACACAGCAGTGTCTGTTCCCTGTATTGCAGAGCGCACAGCAGTGTTATGTTCTTTGTATTGCAGAGCACACAGCAGTGTCTGTTCCTTGTATTGCAGAGCACACAGCATTGTATGTTCCTTGTATTGCAGAGCACACAGCAGTGTCTGTTCCCTGTATTGCAGAGCACACAGCATTGTATGTTCCTTGTATTGCAGAGCGCACAGCATTGTATGTTCCTTGTATTGCAGAGCACACAGCATTGTATGTTCCTTGTATTGCAGAGCGCACAGCAGTGTCTGTTCCTTGTATTGCAGAGCACACAGCAGTGTCTGTTCCTTGTATTGCAGAGCACACAGCAGTGTTATGTTCCCTGTATTGCAGAGCACACAGCAGTGTCTGTTCCCTGTATTGCAGAGCACACAGCAGTGTTATGTTCCCTGTATTGCAGAGCACACAGCAGTGTTATGTTCCCTGTATTGCAGAGCACACAGCAGTGTCTGTTCCTTGTATTGCAGAGCACACAGCAGTGTTATGTTCCCTGTATTGCAGAGCACACAGCAGTGTATGTTCCTTGTATTGCAGAGCACACAGCAGTGTATGTTCCCTGTATTGCAGAGCACACAGCAGTGTCTGTTCCCTGTATTGCAGAGCACACAGCAGTGTCTGTTCCTTGTATTGCAGAGCACACAGCAGTGTCTGTCGCCTGTATTGCAGAGCACACAGCAGTGTCTGTTCCCTGTATTGCAGAGCACACAGCAGTGTCTGTTCCTTGTATTGCAGAGCACACAGCAGTGTTATGTTCCCTGTATTGCAGAGCACACAGCAGTGTCTGTCGCCTGTATTGCAGAGCACACAGCAGTGTCTGTTCCCTGTATTGCAGAGCACACAGCAGTGTCTGTTCCTTGTATTGCAGAGCACACAGCAGTGTTATGTTCCCTGTATTGCAGAGCACACAGCAGTGTCTGTTCCTTGTATTGCAGAGCACACAGCAGTGTTATGTTCCCTGTATTGCAGAGCACACAGCAGTGTCTGTTCCTTGCAGAGCACACAGCAGTGTCTGTTCCCTGTATTGCAGAGCACACAGCAGTGTTATGTTCTTTGTATTGCAGAGCACACAGCAGTGTTATGTTCCCTGTATTGCAGAGCACACAGCAGTGTCTGTCGCCTGTATTGCAGAGCACACAGCAGTGTCTGTTCCCTGTATTGCAGAGCACACAGCAGTGTCTGTTCCTTGTATTGCAGAGCACACAGCAGTGTTATGTTCCCTGTATTGCAGAGCACACAGCAGTGTCTGTCGCCTGTATTGCAGAGCACACAGCAGTGTCTGTTCCCTGTATTGCAGAGCACACAGCAGTGTTATGTTCCCTGTATTGCAGAGCACACAGCAGTGTTATGTTCCCTGTATTGCAGAGCACACAGCAGTGTCTGTTCCTTGTATTGCAGAGCACACAGCAGTGTTATGTTCCCTGTATTGCAGAGCACACAGCAGTGTCTGTTCCTTGCAGAGCACACAGCAGTGTCTGTTCCCTGTATTGCAGAGCGCACAGCAGTGTCTGTTCCTTGTATTGCAGAGCACACAGCAGTGTCTGTTCCTTGTATTGCAGAGCACACAGCAGTGTCTGTTCCTTGTATTGCAGAGCACACAGCAGTGTCTGTTCCCTGTATTGCAGAGCACACAGCAGTGTTATGTTCCCTGTATTGCAGAGCGCACAGCAGTGTTATGTTCTTTGTATTGCAGAGCACACAGCAGTGTTATGTTCTTTGTATTGCAGAGCACACAGCAGTGTTATGTTCCCTGTATTGCAGAGCGCACAGCAGTGTTATGTTCTTTGTATTGCAGAGCACACAGCAGTGTTATGTTCTTTGTATTGCAGAGCGCACAGCAGTGTTATGTTCTTTGTATTGCAGAGCACACAGCAGTGTCTGTTCCTTGTATTGCAGAGCACACAGCAGTGTCTGTTCCTTGTATTGCAGAGCACACAGCAGTGTCTGTTCCCTGTATTGCAGAGCGCACAGCAGTGTCTGTTCCTTGTATTGCAGAGCACACAGCAGTGTCTGTTCCTTGTATTGCAGAGCACACAGCAGTGTCTGTTCCTTGTATTGCAGAGCACACAGCAGTGTCTGTTCCTTGTATTGCAGAGCACACCGCAGTGTTATGTTCCCTGTATTGCAGAGCGCACAGCAGTGTTATGTTCTTTGTATTGCAGAGCACACAGCAGTGTCTGTTCCTTGTATTGCAGAGCGCACAGCAGTGTCTGTTCCTTGTATTGCAGAGCACACAGCAGTGTCTGTTCCCTGTATTGCAGAGCACACAGCAGTGTCTGTTCCTTGTATTGCAGAGCACACAGCAGTGTATGTTCCTTGTATTGCAGAGCACACAGCAGTGTCTGTTCCTTGTATTGCAGAGCACACAGCAGTGTATGTTCCTTGTATTGCAGAGCGCACAGCAGTGTCTGTTCCCTGTATTGCAGAGCACACAGCAGTGTATGTTCCTTGTATTGCAGAGCGCACAGCAGTGTCTGTTCCTTGTATTGCAGAGCACACAGCAGTGTATGTTCCTTGTATTGCAGAGCGCACAGCAGTGTCTGTTCCTTGTATTGCAGAGCACACAGCAGTGTCTGTTCCTTGTATTGCAGAGCACACAGCAGTGTCTGTTCCTTGTATTGCAGAGCGCACAGCAGTGTCTGTTCCCTGTATTGCAGAGCGCACAGCAGTGTTATGTTCCCTGTATTGCAGAGCACACAGCAGTGTCTGTTCCTTGTATTGCAGAGCACACAGCAGTGTCTGTTCCCTGTATTGCAGAGCACACAGCAGTGTTATGTTCTTTGTATTGCAGAGCACACAGCAGTGTCTGTTCCTTGTATTGCAGGGTGCACAGCAGTGTCTGTTCCTGGCTGCTGCCCTTACACCAGTGAAGTAATCTATCTATATATTTCTGAAAGTGTTGTATGCGTGTCTGGTTGTCCTGTGTCAAGGGGCAATCACATTGGATCTTTGGCCCGTCACTCCGCCTCAGGCCAATGAGATTGCTCCCTTGGCCCACCCGCCCCCGCACACCTCTCATCACCCCCCCTCCCCGATGCTCCACTCACTCCCCCCCCCCTCCCCGATGCTCCACTCACCTCTCCCCCCCCTCCTCGATGCTCCACTCACCTCCCCCCCCCACCCCGATGCTCCACTCACCTCCCCCCCCTCCCCGATGCTCCACTCACCCCCCCCCCTCCCCGATGCTCCACTCACCTCCCCCCCTCCCCGATGCTCCACTCACCCCCCTCCCCGATGCTCCACTCACCTCCCCCCCCCTCCCCGATGCTCCACTCACCTCCCCCCCTCCCCGGCGGGGGGACAGGCAGCCTGCAGCTGCCACGTGGCACCTAAGATGGCGGCGCACGGAAGGAACCCCTTCCTCCCTCGCGGAGTAACTAAGATGGCGGCGGCCGGAACGAGAGGTGACGTGTGTGTGTGTTACTGTGTGTCACTGTGTGTCACTGTGTGTGTGTGTGTGTGTGTGACAGTGTGTGTGACACTGTGTGTGTGTGACACTGTATGTGTGTGTGGGACACGGTGTGTGTGTGTGTGTATGTGTGTGTGTGTGTGTGTGGGACACTGTGTGTGTTTCACTGTGTGTGTGTCAGGCACTGTAGGTTGGGGACCGGAGCTACGGGGGGGGGGGATCAGGAGCGGAGAGAGAGGGGGGAGCGGAGAAACATACAGGGGGAGTGGAGAGGAGGGACCCGGAAATTTTAAGCAACCTACCCCCCCTCCTGTCCACTGCCCCCCCTCCTGTCGACTGTCCCCCTCTCCTGTCCACTGTCCCCCCCCCTCCTGTCCACTGTCCACCCCCTCCTGTCCACTGTCCCCCCCTCCTGTCCACTGTCCCCCCCTCCTGTCCACTGTGTCCCCCCTCCTGTCCACTGTGTCCCCCCTCCTGTCCACTGTCACCCCCCCTCCTGTCCTCTGTCACCCCCCCTCCTGTCCTCTGTCACCCCCCCCTCCTGTCCTCTGTCACCCTCCCTCCTGTCCACTGTCACCCCCCCTCCTGTCCACTGTCACCCCCCCCTCCTGTCCACTGTCACCCCCTCCCCTCCTGTCCACTGTCACCCCCTCCCCTCCTGTCCACTGTCACCCCCCCTCCTGTCCACTGTCACCCCCCCTCCTGTCCACTGTCACCCCCCCTCCTGTCCACTGTCACCCCCCCTCCTGTCCACTGTCACCCCCCCTCCTGTCCACTTTCACCCCCCCCTCCTGTCCACTGTCCTGCCCCCCTCCTGTCCACTGTCCCCCCTCCTGTCCACTGTCCCCCCCTCCTGTCCACTGTCACCCCCCCTCCTGTCCACTGTCACCCCCCCTCCTGTCCACTTTCACTCCCCCTACTATCCACTTTCACCCTCCCTCCTGTCCACTGTCCCGCCCCCCTCCTGTCCACTGTCCCCCCCTCCTGTCCACTGTCCCCCCCCTCCTGTCCACTGTCACCCCCCCTCCTGTCCACTGTCCCGTCCCCCTCCTGTCCACTGTCCCCGTCCCCTCCTGTCCACTGTCCCCGTCCCCTCCTGTCTACTGTCCCCGTCCCCTCCTGTCCACTGTCCCCGTCCCCTCCTGTCCACTGTCCCCGTCCCCTCCTGTCCACTGTCCCCGTCCCCTCCTGTCCCCGTCCCCTCCTGTCCACTGTCCCCATCCCCTCCTGTCCCCGTCCCCTCCTGTCCACTGTCCCCGTCCCCTCCTGTCCACTGTCCCCATCCCCTCCTGTCCACTGCCCCCCCCTCCTGTCCACTGTCCCGTCCCCTCCTGTCCACTGTCTCCCCCCCTCCTGTCCACTGTCTCCCCCCCTCCTGTCCACTGTTTCCCCCCCCTCCTGTCCACTGTCTCCCCCCCCCATTCTGTCCACTGTCTCCCCCCCTCCAGTCCACTATCTCCCCCCCTCCTGTCCACTGCCCCCCCACCCCCCTGTCCACTGTCCCCCCCCGTCCACTGTCCCCCCTCCTGTCCACTGTCCCCCCCTCCCCTTCCCCCCCCTTTTCCCCCCCTCTCCTCCCCCCCCTTTCCTAGCGGGAAATTTAACTCACGGGCAACGCCGGGTCTCTCAGCTAGTGACTAGTAAAATGTACCTGCCCTTGTACTATACTGTGTAACTGGGACCCATGTCTGCATCCTCCAACCTGAACACCATGTCCTTGTGTGTCTGTGTAACTGGGACCCATGTCTGTGTAAGGTCCGGGGGAACAGCTCTCTCTAAGGGGGTTCCTCCCGCGACTTTACCTACCCGACACGCTCCGTCTCTGCCATATCGCCGCCGCGAGCAGGATCCTCCTTCCCCTTCGCTCCCCGCGGTGGTTGCTGAACGCACGCATGCGCGTGCACGACCTAGGACTTTTACGTCCTCCCACAGGAGGAGTTCCCGCCCCCAGCTCAGGCCGCGCGTACCTGTCTTGCGCGGCGCACACGCCTGATGCGCGTGCACCGCCCACAAGCCTCGCATCAAGCGCAGCTGTGGCAATCTTTTCCTCACCAATTCCTATCTTCCATGGGGCCGCTCCCTCGTCACTCCCCCTCTTCCTATTGGTCCTTCCTCCTATTTATACCTTGCTCAGCCATTCCTTCTTTGGCTGAGCATAGCTTTGTGTGACCTGTGTTACCCACGGTCGTGCCTGTCTTAGCCCTTGTCTCTTTGTCTTCCCTAGTGATCTTTTGTGTACCGAACCGGCTTGGCTGTGGACCCGCTCTGGACTTCGACCCTTGGCTTGCCCTCTGACCTCCTGAACTCTCCGAACCTTTACCTCGGCTTACGGACTCCAACCAACCTCCCGGCTCTGGACCCCAGGCTCTCTGTACCAACTATCCTTCTGGAACCTCCCTCTTCGTCCGGCGAGTATCTAACTTCTTCTTATACTCCTGTACGGTTCCAGACGCCTATTTTCCACTTTCCAGGCGTGTCCCCGTAGCTGTGGGTGCAGGTATTACCCTTCTCACCTCAGTTTCGGGGTCCCTCCTTGTCCGTGGTGAGCACAGCGTAACAGTCTGCATCCTCCAACCTGAACACCATGTCCTTGTGTTTCTGTGTAACTGGGATCCATGTCCTCATGTTTCTGTGTAACTGGGACCCATGTCTGCTTCCTCCAACCTGAACACCATGTCCTCGTGTTTCTGTGTAACTGGGATCCATGTCTGCATCCTCCAACCTGAACACCATGTCCTTGTGTTTCTGTGTAACTGGGACCCATGTCTGCATCCTCCAACCTGAACACAAAGTCCTTGTGTTTCTGTGTAACTGGGATCCATGTTTGCATCCTCCAACCTGAACACCATGTCCTCGTGTTTCTGTGTAACCTGGACCCATGTCTGCATCCTCCAACCTGAACACCATGTCCTCATGTTTCTGTGTAACTGGGACCCATGTCTGCTTCCTCCAACCTGAACACCATGTTCTCGTGTGTCTGTGTAACTGGGACCCATGTCTGCATCCTCCAACCTGAACACCATGTCATCGTGTTTCTCTGTAACTGGGATCCATGTCCTCATGTTTCTGTGTAACTGGGACCCATGTCTGCATCCTCCAACCTGAACACCATGTCCTTGTGTTTCTGTGTAACTGGGACGCATGTCTGCTTCCTCTAACCTGAACACCATGTCCTCATGTTTCTTTGTTACTGGGGTCCATGTCTGCATCCTCCAACCTGAACACCATGTCCTTGTGTTTCTGTGTAACTGGGACTCATGTCTGCATCCTCCAACCTGAACACCATGTCCTCATGTTTCTGTGTAACTTGGACTCATGTCTGCATCCTCCAACCTGAACTCCATGTCCGCGTGTTTCTGTGTGACTGGGATCCATGTCTGCATCCTCCAACCTGAACACCATGTCCTCGTGTTTCTCGGTCCTCCACTCCACCTTTTCATTAAGAGGGCGGTAGTTACCAGGAAATAAGGATTCCTATCCGTTGGTAATATTAAGGCATTATAGACAGTTGCATATGATGCAATGTAAAGTAATTGTATGTATGGATGCACGTAATGATTCTTTGAAAAAAATCAGGTTTTATTAAGGATCTCCAAATATTGACTGCTCACTCAGCAGGTTTAATTAACTGTCAGCTCCTTATAAATCACCTCCAAATACCAATATTAACATCCCCATGGGGGTGAAGGACTCATGTTTGTTTCTTATTTATCTTTATTTGATTAAGAAAGAGATATAGTAACTGCTCTAATTCTAACTGATGGGATATTGACTGTGAAGGGGTTAACATCTGCATTTAACATCACAAACAAACAGGCTTGTGTTCTCCTCACTCACCCAGCTGGGCATAAACTTCTCCGTCTCAAAGCTATTCAGTGTTGGTTATCCTCTGA
The DNA here is from genome assembly GCF_040206685.1 of Ascaphus truei. Taxonomy (NCBI): domain Eukaryota; kingdom Metazoa; phylum Chordata; class Amphibia; order Anura; family Ascaphidae; genus Ascaphus; species Ascaphus truei. The sequence goes on along the minus strand of NC_134493.1, from coordinate 58,007,792 downwards.
CTGTTATCCACTATGGTGATGGTGTCAGTAAGGGGATAGGCTCTTCTCCCCATGGTGACTGCACTATGCCCTGCATTAGCCTCTGAATGCATTACATACTCTCTGTCCTCCAGGACGTACTTACAGGAGTTGATGAAGGAGGACTTGCCATGACCGATACATCCTAACAGCTGCAGGAGGACCCGGTTATAGCCCTGGTTGCCCAGAGCACAGTTATCAAGGTAAATTTAAGGATGTATTCTGTGAGTTGAATTGGATCCATTGTTGATGATTCTCTCTCTCTCTCTCTCTTCATGCTTATTAACGTTATATATATAATTTCACTTACTTAGCGCACTGCTTTCAATCTTTTTCAGAATGTAAAGTAATGCTGCGTATACTGAGCTTTTCTTTATATAACTGAGGCATTAGGATTCTACAAAATGTATTATGAATCTACTCTCTCACTTGGTGATGTTACATTGGTTTCCCTGATATAAGGATACAGAAGGGGGGGGGGGTTATTTATCAAACCTCCGGGCTCCAGATCTGGGGCAAACACAGGATTCATAAAGTAATATTTTCCTTCAGTAAATCCCATCGTGTCCGGCTCACGTACGGCGTGTCTAGGGCTGGAGCTTTGGGTCACCGATATTTACCTAGTTCTCCAAAGGGGCCACATCAGAAAACATTTATTTAAGTAGAAGGGTCACAAGCGTATTGTGATGTAATGTATTATTATAGTTCAACATGTTGCAAGTATTTATAACATCTGTATCTGCACCATATATATTTATATTCCCTTCCTTTACTAATGAGTGTAAGCTGTTTTAGCCAGGGATGAGCAGACTTTTTACGTTGAGCCCCCTTTTTTAATATTAGTCGCCCCCCCTGCAAATCACATGAGAGAATTTTTTTATTAATCGATATACAATATAAATGTGAATCCAAATACGGAAAAATACTTGCATATTTCAACATTTTTAAAACAGCAAAACATGGCAAATGATAAATGTTTTTTTTTAAATAAATCAGTAGAGTAGGACTCCCGTTTCTCCCCCCACTCATATCTTCTCCCCACCCCCCATTAATCCCTCACCTTATCCTCTCTCCCTCCTCCACATCCACTCTCTCCATTCTCCTCCTCACCCCTCTTCCTCTCGTATCCCGTTTCCCTTCCCTCACCCCTCTCCTCCACCTTCTCTCTCACCTCTACCCTCTCACATCTCTACTCCTCCTTCTCTCACCCCTATCCTCCTCTCTTATCCCCTCTGCTTCCCCTCTCTCATTCCTATGCTCCTCCTCTCATCACCTATCCTCATCCTCTCAGCCCCTCTCCTCCGCTCACCCCATTAACAATGCCTACCTGGCTTCGGAGGAGTGTGGGGGAAGAGGACCCAGGGAGTGGAGCAGGGCAGTGGCAGAGGAGGGCAGCTCCCACCTTTCAACGCCTCTGCCCACCCTTTTCCGCTCCCACCATCCTCCTCGGCCACCACACTGCTCCACACCACCATCCTTCTCTTCTGGCGCCTCCTTGAAAAATCTTGCAGCCCCCAGTTTGCGCACCCCTGGTCTAAGCAACTGGTATGAAATGTGTATGACATTAGTCCTGCTGTGTATTGTAATTTACATTTCAGTTCTATACTGTATCAGTGTGTGACTGGGTTTAGACTGTAGGTATCATTATATTTGTGTGTTAATGTGTGTATTAGGGAGTTAAAAGTCTGCCATAGGCATATCAGGCCACACCTAAACTTATCAAACAGTACAGATTAATACTTTAAATTACTAGTGAAATATTAATGAATAAAAAGTGAATGTTTGGTAAAATACAACTCAAATAATACTTAAAGATCTCCTTTGTAACCCAACGTATATATCTCCAGCACAATAAGTTTTTAATGATCATTAATTAAAAAGTATATTATTGATAAAAATAACATAAGGAGAAAAATCAATTCCTTCCTGACTCCAGTATATTTATTTTCCCTTTATTATTTAATTCATAAAGAAATATGGTTGGTTTCAGGCTGCTGTGAGGTTTGGAAAGCTCAGTACACTACAATGTCGTCTATGCATCTAGTCCTTTCAAATGTTTTCTCCCCGGTCCATACGACTACTAGAACTTTAAGCTACATTCATGAAATAAGAAAACAATAAGTGTATGGGTCAGATTACGGTCACAATACCTGATACAGGATCCTGTATCTTGCTTTGTACATATTTCTGTCTACTCAGCCATTTGCACCATGTTCAGTAGCTTTTATTTGTTGTATTTATTTCCCCCTTTTTTCTATTTAATAAATAAGGATATAAGGTCTGTTTCAGATGCATTTACAGATTATTTTTCTCTGCATAGATCCCGCTGTAACTCTAATGGGGCTTTAAAACCAATTTACTTTGATTGTGCGTTACCATACACAGAGATATTATACAGCTTGCGAAACCTTGAAATGGACCAAGATAAGAGTTTGTAGATGAAACTATAATGTACAGAGCTTTCCAAGTCTCTTCTTCAAGTGCATTAGCTTGAGACCCTTTGAGGTTTGGAAAGCTCAGTACACTATAATGTCGTCTATGTATCTAGTACTTTCATAAGTGTTCCCCCTGCCCATACAATGACTAGCACTTTAAGCTGCATTCATGAAATAAGAAAACAATAAGTGCTGTTTATATAATGGTTTATTTTCCATGAATTACTGAGAGCTGGCTACAAAGCTCATTACGAGGCAGTTATGGAAGGTCATAGGTTTCCAGGACAATGCAGCATCCTTAATAATGCAGATTTCTACATATCATCCCATGTAAGGATGTCCTTCCTCCCGCTCTTCACGTGTTCCCCGATTTCCAAACGATTATTGTTTGGTATCCCTGTTGTGTACAAATTTAAGTAGGAATTTCTTCCGTTCAGCGCGTTCCTTTCTTGGGTTCCTTTCCTCTTGCATACGGAAGTTGACATCTTCCAAGACTTTATGTATGAGTTTCAGGAACTGCATGTGTCTCCCCCGTGTTTTTACATGGTCCTCCTCTGTGTAATTCTCCACTGCTAATATCTCCTCGGCTCCCAGACCTTCAAATATATCCCGGAGCCTGGAGAAGTTCCCACTTGTTTTGTTGGTGAGGACGATAATGGGGTAGATTCCTGGGGGGGAGAGAATTGAACACTTATCAGTCTAAGGCCCTGATTCAATGTGCCGTGAAGTCACTTCCCCGTGCCAGAGAAGAGATGGGTTCTATTCATACGAGTGGGACTAACATCGTATGCAGCACGGAGAAGCGACTTCACCGGATAATGTATAAGGGCCTAAATCTATGTGCATCTCTGTGCCTCTCCCTCCTCCTGGGATTATTTTCACTTGGTAAAAAAAAACAAAAAACATCTCGTCTGTGTATTTGCAGTGTCCCGAAAACAAGGGTAATCCGGGCACTCCGGTATAATGATGCAACAAGAGAAATGCCTGTGCTCAGTGCTGCTGAAGGCTACCCAGAAATACCTCCAAACTAGCAGTACTCTATAGCAGAGTGTGCAAACTATTGGAGCTGCCCCCCCCCCCCTCCGCTTGCTCCCTCTGGTGCTTGTGCCCGCCTTACCTCGATTTCCAGCGTCAAATGATGCCGCGGGGTCATGTGTCATCATGTGACACTGCAGCGTCATTTGACGCCGCGTTGCCATGGCCACGTATCACACCACGCATCTGAATCCCAGTAAGTGAGTTACAGGGGCCTCACGTGATGGGGAAGAGCGCTTGGCCTTGGCAACCGCCCGCGCGCCCACCCCCCAGTAACATCTCTGCGCCCCCCAGTTTGCGCACCCCTGCTCTATAGGAGGTGATGGTACTGTACAACGGGCTTGAAAAAGATGAGTTTAATGAGTCAACAAATCCACTGTATGCAGACATATACACCTGTATGCAGACATACACACCTGTGTGCAGACATACACACCTGTGTGCAGACATACACACCTGTGTGCAGACATACACACCTGTGTGCAGACATACACACCTGTGTGCAGACATACACACCTGTGTGCAGACATACACACACACATACACCTGTATGCAGACATACACACACACATACACCTGTATGCAGACATACACACACACATACACCTGTATGCAGACATACACACCTGTATGCAGACATACACACCTGTATGCAGACATACACACCTGTATGCAGACATACACACCTGTATGCAGACATACACACCTGTGTGCAGACATACACATCTGTGTGCAGACATACACACACACATACACCTGTATGCAGACATACACACACACATACACCTGTATGCAGACATACACACCTGTATGCAGACATACACACACACACACACACACCTGTATGCAGACATACACACACACACCTGTATGCAGACATATACAGATCACCTTTGCCTAATAGAAACTAACCCTTATATATTGCAGCAAATGCATATCACACTCATGAAGAAATGTTACTAACCCGTGTGTTTTTTTTACTATTAACTAGATTTATAAAAGGAAAATATTAACAAGGATATTGGTTTAGTAATAATGTATTCATTTAGAGCTACAGATGTTTGTGACTATGACGAGTAAATATTGTTGACTAATGACCACTGTATGTAATGAATGGTCTACATTCATCATGTAATGTATTTTTACTTTTATTAATGTAGGCTTTATTTTGCCTTAGCAAAAATACATGTGTGTTTCCTAATATTTAAAAAATAATCTCAGTTTTGGTAACACTGCTAATACTTTTTGGAATTGTATTGAGCTATTTATTGTAATTAGTTAATATAATGAAGACAATGATGTAATAGGAAATATGCATACTCTTCCATAGAGCTTCACCCTCAAACATAGTATGACTGGATTGTGAATGAGTTCAGAATAAAGCTTGGAATAATTTAGCACTGTATGTACAGATGCTGTCTGTCCTATCCAGCAAGCGTCCGCGGGCATGGGACGGAGCGCACTGTGGAAATCGGGGACACTCTGCAGGACAGTCCATAGCAGTCCATAAAATAAAAGCAGCTTCACTACCTTAGCAGATAGCCACTAAGGCAATGAAGGGGTTAAGCCTGAGTAACTTGGCGTATTGGGGGTAGAGGGGGTGGATGATGGGGGTAGTTACCCGAGTGTGGGTGGTTAGGTCTATCGGGAAGGTTGCGGGAGGAGTTAACCCCTAGTAGTAACCACTATGGTAATGAAAGGGTTAACTCCTCCCACTACCAACCCGAGGCCAAACCACCCACCCCGGGGCAACTACCCCCTTCACCAACCCCTCTACGCCCAATAAGCATAAGCTTCATTTGTTTAACCCCTTCAGGACATTTTCACATATTTCACACAGTTTAGTCCACAGGAGCTAGTCAGTCCCGATTGCACAGGGATAGGCGCTCTGTTTGTAAGCAAATATTGCAAGTTCAATACAGTAAATGAAATGAATAAATATACTCCAAATGACAAGCATTACAACGCTCACTGCGGTGTGAGTGACGAAGCTGACCCAGAAGTTCTCTATGGTGAGAGGAACATTTGAACAGCAGAGAGGTGTGTGCATCCTGCTTCCGAGATACAGAGCGTTTACCGCGATCATCTGGTCCCTCCTGCACAGTGACAGGACAGTACCTACTCCGGAGTTTCATCTGAGCTCCTGCTACAGCTGTTGGCGATTGAGACAATATCTCATTCATGTGATTTTTATTCATCCGTTTGTGAGTGCGCAGTTTATATTTTATTCCAGTCCCATATAAAATTGTTAACCTTACTACACTATGAGTGCGCCTGTTTTCTGTTTGTTTTTCCTTTAGATATCTTCAAGGGAGTGGTGTTCCCCTCAAACAGGCTACAAAGACTCTGGAGGACAGTGTTCTGGGACTGGTTTTAGTATCGTCTATTTTTATATTCAATTTTTTTTTTTATACATTGTTTTTATATTTATTTTATTTTTTTTAAATATATATTTTTTAGTAGTTGATATTTATATTGTGTTCATATACTCCCCAACCTTTTTTTTGTGGTTTACTAGTTCATCACAGTCATTGCCTATTATATTTTGTCAGTTTAGCCATCAGTAGGCACCACTTCTTTGTCTCCTTTTTTGTAGAGATATATATATAGCAAATGGAAATATTACTGTATGCTCATTTGCATGTCTTTGGCAGGTCTGCAACCCTGCCTTTCACCATTATCACACAGCACTTCCACTGCAGCAAGGGATTCTGGGAAATTACATGCAAATGAGCACACAGTGCCACTTTTTGCTTCAAAAACCATTTTATACAGGGAACCATGTATAGAGTATATTTACATTTGCTATATGCTTGGCTGTGGAGGGTTTTTGTCACTTTTTTTACTCACCATAACTTAACTCAGTATATATACACACACACACACACACACACACGTGTGGTGCGGTAATATGTACAAATATATATGTATATATATATCACATACACGTGGTGCGGTAATATGTACAGATATATATATATATATATATATATATATATATATACATATGCACGTGGTGCGGTAATATGTACAGATATATATATACATATGCACGTGGTGCGGTAATATGTACAGATATATATATACACATCCACGTGGTGCGGTAATATGTACAGATATATATATATATATATATACATATGCACGTGGTGCGGTAATATGTACAGATATATATATACACATACACGTGATGCGGTAATATGTACAGATATATATATATGACTAAAAAGGAGGGAGAGTAGGGTCAAAAAGGTGCACTCAAATGCTGAATTATGAAAAATAGAAATGGACTTTATTAACAAAGAGTATAAAAAACACAAAAGACAGACCCACACAAATCACATGTCAGATCGCTATGCGACACAACGTAAAAACATCAAAGAGGTACAATTGGTCTGATAAGAGCCAAAGCAGGGTAACAGTATATCATTACAAATATAACATAACAGAACTAGGGGAAAAATATTTCTCCCCAAGTAATGTTTACTAAGATCGGCCGATCCAGAACAAGAGTAGCAATGAATATAAATGGTAAGTAGATACAGACCACAAGAGAAAGATTGGATATATATTGTAGTAAATATACATAAACCTCTTAATGATGATGAGAGATAATTAGGCACATAGCTAGAAATACATAAAATTGAGCCCTTTAAGAGTGTTTGTTTATGCTGACACTGTATGCTCCCGGAAGAAGCCTTTTTGGCGAAACGGCCGTAGGAGCAGAACTGTGACAGCACCCCTCCATCCTGTGACCCGTGTGCCTTACCATACTGCGTGAGACTTTCCTCCGTTTTACTGCTGATGTCCCACTGCAAGACTTTGGTCTTTATCATCTGATTCTCCTGCTGCCTGACTGAGTAACGCTGGTATTTATCACTGGATTTCCTCAGTGCTCTGTGCACACCACACACAGCAGTGCTCTATGTCCCTGTGTTATTCACACACCACCACTGCTCATTATTTTTGAGCTCTGTATCTCAGGGGACTTTATACTGTATGAGCGCTACCAGTGCACTTTATAGATTTACCACTGCTGCTACTTTTTTTACATGTGCAGCTCAATTTGGGCATCACTTTATTCAGCTGATTTACAGCACGTTTAAGGGTCACAATTTTATGTATTTCTAGCTATGTGCCTAATTATCTCTCATCATCATTAAGAGGTTTATGTATATTTACTACAATATATATCCAATCTTTCTCTTGTGGTCTGTATCTACTTACCATTTATATTCATTGCTACTCTTGTTCTGGATCGGCCGATCTTAGTAAACATTACTTGGGGAGAAATATTTTTCCCCTAGTTCTGTTATGTTATATTTGTAATGATATACTGTTACCCTGCTTTGGCTATTATCAGACCAATTGTACCTCTTTGATGTTTTTACGTTGTGTCGCATAGCGATCTGACATGTGATTTGTGTGGGTCTGTCTTTTGTGTTTTTTATACTCTTTGTTAATAAAGTCCATTTCTATTTTTCATAATTCAACATATGAGTGCACCTTTTTGACCCTACTCTCCCTCCTTTTTAGTCATATTATTCCCTTGGGTCGGTAGCACCACCAGAGGGTTACCTTTTACCCTGACCTCTGGTTAACTGATTATTTAATCACACAAGGGTGATTTGATTGCGGCATCTATTGTGTGTTCCAGATATATATATATATATATATATATATATATATATATATATATATATATATATATACACATACACGTGGTGCGGTAATATGTACAGATATATATATATATATATATATATATACATATGCACGTGGTGCGGTAATATGTACAGATATATACATATGCACGTGGTGCGGTAATATGTACTGTCTCCCAGAAATGATTTATTACCTGTTAAATCCCGGCAGTTTTTAAAGATTGTTTTCATTTCCTCTACTTCTTTGTCTGCAACGTCCTTTCTAGCGCTGCTTAAAGGGAACACAGATTATGAGATGCACAGATCCACCTGCGGGAGCACTTATTGGGTTTAGTTTAGAAAACAAAAACCCCCAAAATATTTCTCCTGCTTCACTGTTTACAAACGAATCATGTTATCGGGAGCAGTGAAGTCGGACACATTGGTACTACTTCCATTGTAAGAGGAACCATTGAAACGTTTCTTTCATCACACAGTAAGGACACTGATTCTTATTGATGGTATTCTATAAACTTCAAGTAAAAGTACTCTTTTCAGTTGTTTTTAGACAAGTATTGACACCTTTTCACTTCTACTTCCTACATCCACCAAAAACTTGGATCCTCCTTTTCTATAAATGGATTACCTCCATATCGTTTCATGGAGCTCAGTCCATAACATCCCAGATATCCACTGGAGAGAGATCCAGTCTCTCAGAGTTACTATTTCTTCAATTTAACCAAATGTCACAACTTTAATGAAAAATAAATGGATAGTGCTCCAATCTCTCAAACGTTATTGTCCGGTGGAACCATTGCAGGGCTGGAGTCCAGTGGCTGGGACAGGCTAGCAGGTGGGTAGCGATGGTCAGTGGACAGGCAGTGGTCAAAGGCAGGCATGTAGCAATGGTCAGGAATGGGGCAGGGGTCAGAGGCAGATGGCAAGCAGGTGGTAATGGTCAGGAAACAGAGGTCAGAACAGCAGAGGAACAACGAGTAAGATCCAAATACAGTCTGGTACGCAGCAACAGTAAATGAAACAAACAGGCAGTGAGCTTGTTTACTGAGGGAACCACAATCAACATGCAACAGGAAGCAGTAAGGGTAACGTCTTGGGCCTCGTTCAGGGTGCCGGCTTCGGAGGGAGGGCGTGCTTATGTGCGAGCTGCCGTCGGACACAATGTATTCAAATTAAATTGTGGTTGTCAGGGTAGCAGCTGCCCTGTCTCCGAAGTACGGAGTTGACGCTGGCTACAGTTTCAATAACAACCAAGGTTGTTTTTTGAAGTTGCAGCAGCGTCACTGGGACCTCGGCAGCCAATGAAATCATTCCTGAGAATGATTTCATGACTGCCACTTGGATCCCTAAGCTGAGGTCTGTAGCCCCCTCCCCCTCCCCCTCTGTAGCCCCCTCCCCCTCTGTAGCCCCGCCCCCTCAACTCTTGAAAAAGTCTGCTGGGGAGGATGTGCACACATCGCCCAGCAGACAGCCGCTCGCACACGCGTACGCCCGCCCTCCAACTGCTGCCTCTGGCACCCTGAACGAGGCCTTATAAAGGGCAAGCTGGAGGTGACGGACAGGTGCTGAGCATTAGACAATCAGGAGCTTTCAGGGAGTTCCCTTCAGGAATAATCAGCAGTCCCAGAAGTAGACGAGGAGAACTCCAGGCTGGGAGTGAGAGACCAGGGGTCAGGGACACACCTGACACGTGTAATATTGAGACACTAAAAGGCTGTCTCTTTCTCTGTACAACACTCACGCACCGCACTAACACCAAGTGGCTTATACATATAGAGAACCACCATGAACAGGCACGGCTTTTGGCATTGTTTACACAGATAACTGACTCTGTGGGCTGTGTTACCGATATAGGCACAATACTACTAACTTGTGTGTACAATACTCACGCACCATACTAACATCAGTGGTTTTTGTACATAGAGATCCACCACCAACAGGCATGGCTTTTGGCATTAATTACACAGATAAACTGACTCTGTGTGCTGTGTTACTGATATAGGTACAATACCACCAACCTGTACAAGTAACCAGCTATACCTGTATACTGCTACGTGTATGTGTGTGTACAACACTCACGCACCGCACTAACACCAGGTGGCTTATACTTACAGAGAACCACCATAAACAGGCACGGCTTTTTGGCATTGTTTACACAGATAACTGACTGTGGGCTGTGCTAGCGATATAGGTACAATACCACTAACTTGTGTGTACAATACTCACGCACCATACTAACATCAAGTGGCTTTTGTACATAGAGATCCACCACCAACAGGCATGGCTTTTGGCATTATTTACACAGATAACTGACTCTGTGTGCTGTGTTACTGATATAGGTACAATACCACTAACCTGTACAAGTAACCAGCTATACCTATATACTGCTACAGTCAGCGTTGATATCGACATGCTGATTTATGCCATACGACAGTACAAACTAGACACTTACCGTTACCTGTTTTGACCTATAACCATCCTTTGGATCTACTCTACACCACTAGTGTTATCGTGCGGCCATATCCCAGACTCTGGGTTTACAGTACAGAGGTTATTGTGGTTTGCTTTGCTCATTTTTAATATTAATTCACTGTACACTGGCTATCATTAGTATATTACTTGACCTATAGTGTTCCCCATATTATTTTATATTTAGAGTTAAGACTCAATTAAAGTTTCTGGTTTTAATTAATTCATTACTCACCCACCTTACTAGGTTCTGATACATTTTGGCTACACATTGGTAGAGTGCTCTCCTTGGGGTTCTACCTCTCTCTGTTTTTTCTATTTGACATTACCCCTGATAGTAGCACCTCCACATAGACACATCCAGCAAGCAGTAGCGAGGGTATTCCTTCCCCCTCCACTTCCCCTTTTCCCCTCCTTGTGTTTGGATCTTTCTCTGACTTATAAGGTAATGGGATTGGGGTTACAGAGCTCTCCACCCCTACACTGACCACATGAATAAATTAAGGAAGAACCAGATCTCCCTCTCACCTGTAGACAAATATTGGGACAATGAAGTCGGTGAAGTTTGGCTCCACGTCGGCGTCCTCCAGCTGACATATCATGTCCTCGTATTCCTTTGTCCACTCTACCTGCTCATTCAGTGGGAGGAAGTTACCTGCAAACATGAGTCATATCAGAGATTTAACATCCCAACTAATACCAACAAATTATTTTTCAATAATAAAATACAAGTCCAACAAACACAGAAGGAATTGTTTTCTTTCTAGACCAAGTGTGGCTGGAACGTTATCCAGTTGTAATTGGTTCGTTAATTACAGCTGGACAATTAGAAAAAAATACTAAAAAAAACATCCCATTTGTCACCTTTTATAGCCAATATCCATATGGACCACGTGGTTTCTCATTGTTAATGTACATCAAAGCGCGTGGAAGTTACTAGTTGGAATGAAGTTGACATGCAGATGTAGCAGATGCCAGCAGCACATCCCGACATGCGGGAAGGGGAAGTGGCCAATGTTGTAAATCAGCCACGTGTGAGGAGGAGGTGGAACAAGAAGTGGCCTCACACGTGGCACCGGGAGAAAGAACGACGGCAACATTTGTAGATTAAATAATAGTTTTAAACACAACCTTGGGAAACATTAGAAAGTAAAGAGATCAAACGTGAAGAAGTGGTTTGAAATTAGAAGACAACATGTTATTGATCCTAACAATGAGGTTACCATTTCAATGTATAATTGTCATGTAATAACAACATTTCCAGTGACACTACGTATTTTTCTGAATGAAAATCATTTTACAAGCTTTGCTTTGTTTCCTTACTCATTCTGACTGTATATTTGTACAGTCCAGATATATTATACTTGTATCTTATGTGTATATTATCAGATGTAAGTATAAGGCCCCGGACATGTTTCCTGCGTGCGTGCTGAAGCGTGCTGACGCGCGCTCCCGCTCAACACTGAGCTCCTACAGCCGCAATTAGAGCGGCTTTAGCAGGGGCTCACCTGCGCTTCCGCGCGCTTGCGGAAGCGCAGGTCTTGGGGGAATTTAAAATTCCCCCGCTTGCCGGCGCGCAGGGCCGGTCACGTGAGCGGTTCGCCCAATGAGGGCGAACCAGCTCCGTGACGTCACTGGCCCGCCCTCGGCCAGTGACGCGCCCGCCCCCGGACGGCCCCCTGACGGCTGCTGGGAGCGCTTGCGGTAAGCAACCGCAAGGCCAAGGAAAGCACCCGCTTTCCCTGCGCCTCAGCACGCCAGCAGGGACCATGGACTCGGCCTAAGAATACACTTTCACTGACCCCCAATCTCTGGATGGGTTTGTGGTATTATAATGAGACCTTTCAGTAACAGAGAGACAGGGTTATCCTTCAGAACCTCAGCAGATCCTGGTAGAACCTCAGCAGATCCTGGTAGAACCTCAGCAGATCCTGGTAGAACCTCAGCAGATCCTGGTAGAACCTCAGCAGATCCTGGTAGAACCTCAGCAGATCCTGGTAGAACCTCAGCAGATCCTGGTAGAACCTCAGCAGATCCTTCAGAACCTCAGCAGATCCTGGTAGAACCTCAGCAGATCCTGGTAGAACCTCAGCGGATCCTGGTAGAACCTCAGCAGATCCTTCAGAACCTCGGCGGATCCATCAGAACTTCAGCAGATCCTGGTAGAACTGATAAGGGAATGACAGCCCCCATTCTGATTGTCCCCGCGGTAACTCACCCAGCTGGGCGTAAACTTCTCCCATCTCAAAGCTGTTCATTGTGGAGCAGCCTCTGTTGTCCACCATGGTGATGGTGTCTGTGAGGGGATAGGCTCTTCTCTCCATGGTGAGACCCCCATCAGCAGGTGCAGCCTGAGCACACGGGGTATACGCCTTATCACCTAAGACATATTTACAGGAGTTGATCAGAGAGGATTTGCCGTGTCCCAGAAAGCCAAAGAGCTGCATGAGGACCCGGGTGTAGCCCTGGCTCCCCCGCACACAGTTATTAAGGCTGTAACTCGTGATGTATTCCTTCAGCTTATCCACCTCCATGTCTGGCAATTATTCTCCTGTCTCTGAACTGAAACCTCTTCCTCTTCCCGGGGCTTTTAGGGGAGTGTTAGAAACGTCATCTGGCTGAAAGGAAACCACGTATACAGTGATCCCCCTGCAGTGGCACACAGACAGAGCAGGGGGGGGGGGGCATGGCACACAGAGCAGGGAGGGGCATTGCACATAGACAGAGCAGGGGGGGGACATGGCACACAGACAGAGCAGGGGGGGGGGCATGGCACACAGACAGAGCAGGGGGGGGACATGGCACACAGAGCAGGGAGGGGCATTGCACATAGACAGAGCAGGGGGGGGACGTGGCACACAGACAGAGCAGGGGGGGGACATTGCACACAGACAGAGCAGGGAGGGAGGGGACTTTGCACACAGACAGAGCAGGGGGGGACTTTGCACACAGACAGAGCAGGGGGGGACTTTGCACTCAGAGCAGGGAGGGGGGGGACTTTGCACACAGACAGGGAGGGAGGGGACACTGCACACAGACAGAGCAGGGAGGGGGGGGGACATTGCACACAGACAGAGCAGGGGGGGGACATTGCACACAGACAGAGCGAGGGGGGACACTGCACACAGACAGAGCAGGGGGGGACATTGCACACAGACAGAGCAGGGGGGACATTGCACACAGACAGAGCAGGGGGGGGGACATTGCACACAGACAGAGCAGGGGGGGACATTGCACACAGACAGAGCAGGGGGGGCATGGCACACAGACAGCAGGGGGGGGGACATTGCACACAGACAGAGCGAGGGGGGACACTGCACACAGACAGAGCAGGGGGGGACATTGCACACAGACAGAGCAGGGGGGGACATTGCACACAGACAGAGCAGGGGGGGGGACATTGCACACAGACAGAGCAGGGGGGGACATTGCACACAGACAGAGCAGGGGAGGACATTGCACACAGACAGAGCAGGGGGGGGACATTGCACACAGACAGAGGAGGGGGGGACATTGCACACAGACAGAGCAGGGGGGGACATTGCACACAGACAGAGCAGGGGGGGACATGTCACACAGACAGAGCAGGGGGGGCATGGCACACAGACAGCAGGGGGGGGACATTGCACACAGACAGAGCGAGGGGGGGACACTGCACACAGACAGAGCAGGGGGGGACATTGCACACAGACAGAGCAGGGGGGGACATTGCACACAGGCAGAGCAGGGGGGGGACATTGCACACAGACAGAGCAGGGGGGGACATTGCACACAGACAGAGCAGGGGGGGACATTGCACACAGACAGAGCGAGGGGGGACACTGCACACAGACAGAGCAGGGGGGGACATTGCACACAGACAGAGCAGGGGGGGGACATGGCACACAGACAGCAGGGAGGGTGGGGACATTGCACACAGAGAGCAGGGAGGGGGGGACATTGCACACAGACAGAGCAGGGGGGGACATTGCACACAGACAGCAGGGGGGGGGACATTGCACACAGACAGAGCAGGGGGGGACATTGCACACAGACAGAGCAGGGGGGGACATTGCACACAGACAGAGCAGGGGGGGACATTGCACACAGACAGAGCAGGGGGGGACATGGCACACAGACAGAGCAGGGAGGGTGGGGACATTGCACACAGACAGAGCAGGGGGGGGGACATGGCACACAGAGCAGGGAGGGGCATTGCACATAGACAGAGCAGGAGGGGGACGTGGCACACAGACAGAGCAGGGGGGGGACATTGCACACAGACAGAGCAGGGAGGGAGGGGACTTTGCACACAGACAGAGCAGGGGGGGACTTTGCACACAGACAGAGCAGGGGGGGACTTTGCACTCAGAGCAGGGAGGGGGGGGACTTTGCACACAGACAGGGAGGGAGGGGACACTGCACACAGACAGAGCAGGGAGGGGGGGACATTGCACACAGACAGAGCAGGGGGGGGACATTGCACACAGAGAGCAGGGGGGGACATGTCACACAGACAGAGCAGGGGGGGACATGTCACACAGACAGAGCAGGGGGGGCATGGCACACAGACAGCAGGGGGGGGGGGACATTGCACACAGACAGAGCGAGGGGGGGACACTGCACACAGACAGAGCAGGGGGGACATTGCACACACACAGAGCAGGGGGGGACATTGCACACAGACAGAGCAGGGGGGGGGGACATTGCACACAGACAGAGCAGGGGGGGACATTGCACACAGACAGAGCAGGGGAGGACATTGCACACAGACAGAGCAGGGGGGGGGGACATTGCACACAGACAGAGCAGGGGGGGACATTGCACACAGACAGAGCAGGGGGGGACATTGCACACAGACAGAGCAGGGGGGGACATGTCACACAGACAGAGCAGGGGGGGCATGGCACACAGACAGCAGGGGGGGACATTGCACACAGACAGAGCGAGGGGGGGACACTGCACACAGACAGAGCAGGGGGGACATTGCACACAGACAGAGCAGGGGGGGGACATGGCACACAGACAGCAGGGAGGGTGGGGACATTGCACACAGAGAGCAGGGAGGGGGGGATATTGCACACAGACAGAGCAGGGGGGGACATTGCACACAGACAGAGCAGGGGGGGACATTGCACACAGACAGAGCAGGGGGGGACATTGCACACAGACAGAGCGAGGGGGGACACTGCACACAGACAGAGCAGGGGGGGACATTGCACACAGACAGAGCAGGGGGGGGACATGGCACACAGACAGCAGGGAGGGGGGGACATTGCACACAGACAGAGCAGGGGGGGGACATTGCACACAGAGAGCAGGGGGGGACATGTCACACAGACAGAGCAGGGGGGGACATGTCACACAGACAGAGCAGGGGGGGCATGGCACACAGACAGCAGGGGGGGGGACATTGCACACAGACAGAGCGAGGGGGGGACACTGCACACAGACAGAGCAGGGGGGACATTGCACACAGACAGAGCAGGGGGGGACATTGCACACAGACAGAGCAGGGGGGGGGGACATTGCACACAGACAGAGCAGGGGGGGACATTGCACACAGACAGAGCAGGGGAGGACATTGCACACAGACAGAGCAGGGGGAGGACATTGCACACAGACAGAGCAGGGGGGGACATTGCACACAGACAGAGCAGGGGGGGACATTGCACACAGACAGAGCAGGGGGGGGACATGGCACACAGACAGAGCAGGGGGGGCATGGCACACAGACAGCAGGGGGGGACATTGCACACAGACAGAGCGAGGGGGGGACACTGCACACAGACAGAACAGGGGGGGACATTGCACACAGACAGAGCAGGGGGGGGACATGGCACACAGACAGCAGGGAGGGTGGGGACATTGCACACAGAGAGCAGGGAGGGGGGGACATTGCACACAGACAGAGCAGGGGGGGACATTGCACACAGACAGAGCAGGGGGGGACATTGCACACAGACAGAGCAGGGGGGGACATTGCACACAGACAGAGCGAGGGGGGACACTGCACACAGACAGAGCAGGGGGGGACATTGCACACAGACAGAGCAGGGGGGGGGACATGGCACACAGACAGCAGGGAGGGTGGGGACATTGCACACAGAGAGCAGGGAGGGGGGGACATTGCACACAGACAGAGCAGGGGGGGACATTGCACACAGACAGAGCAGGGGGGGGACATTGCACACAGACAGAGCAGGGGGGGACATTGCACACAGACAGAGCAGGGGGGGGACATTGCACACAGACAGAGCAGGGGGGGACATTGCACACAGACAGAGCGAGGGGGGACACTGCACACAGACAGAGCAGGGGGGGACATGGCACACAGACAGAGCAGGGAGGGTGGGGACATTGCACACAGAGAGCAGGGAGGGGGGGACATTGCACACAGACAGAGCAGGGGGGGGGACATTGCACACAGACAGAGCAGGGGGGGACATTGCACACAGACAGAGCAGGGGGGGACATTGCACACAGAGAGCAGGGAGGGGGGGACATTGCACACAGAGAGCAGGGAGGGGGGGACATTTCACAACTACAGAGCAGGGGGGGACACTGCACACAGACAGAGCAGGGGGGGGACATTGCACACACGCACACACGTATACATATATGTAAATATTTTAGATAGATATATTGTAATCATAATATTTGCAAGGCCTGCACACCATTTTCTGTTAAAAAAAATGTGTACATGTAATAAATAAAAACTCTTGGCCCCAAGGTTTTTTTGTTTTTTTTTACAGTTTTTGAAAGACATGAGCAGGGGGGGGGACATTGCACACAGAAAGAGCAGGGAGGGGCATGGCACACAGAAAGAGCAGGGAGGGACATGGCACACAGAAAGAGCAGGGAGGGACATGGCACACAGAAAGAGCAGGGGGGGACATTGCACACAGAAAGAGCAGGGAGGGGCATGGCACACAGAAAGAGCAGGGAGGGACATGGCACACAGAAAGAGCAGGGAGGGGCATGGCACACAGAAAGAGCAGGGAGGGGCATTGCACACAGACAGAGCAGGGGGGACATTGCACACAGACAGAGCAGGGGGGGACATTGCACACAGAAAGAGCAGGGGGGGGACATTGCACACAGAAAGAGTAGGGGGGGGGACATTGCACACAGACAGAGCAGGGGGGGGGACATTGCACACAGAAAGAGCAGGGAGGGGCATGGCACACAGAAAGAGCAGGGAGGGACATGGCACACAGAAAGAGCAGGGAGGGGCATGGCACACAGACAGAGCAGGGGGGACATTGCACACAGACAGAGCAGGGGGGGACATTGCACACAGAAAGAGCAGGGGGGGGGACATTGCACACAGAAAGAGCAGGGGGGGGGACATTGCACACAGAAAGAGCAGGGGGGGACATTGCACACAGACATAGCAGGGGGGACATGGCACACAGACAGAGCAGGGGGGGACATTGCACACAGAAAGAGCAGGGAGGGGCATTGCACACAGACAGAGCAGGGGGGGACGTTGCACACAGAGCAGGGAGGGAGGGGACACTGCACACAGACAGAGCAGGGGGGGGACATGGCACACAGACAGAGCAGGGAGGGAGGGGACACTGCACACAGACACAGCAGGGAGGGAGGGAGGGGATTTTGCACACAGACAGAGCAGGGGGGGACTTTGCACACAGACAGAGCAGGGAGGGAGGGGACTTTGCACACAGACAGAGCAGGGAGGGGGGGAGGACTTTGCACACACCTCCATGCTGCCAAAGACAGAGGTCATTACACTCTGCTCATACTACTCGACCTCTGCAGCATTTGACACCGTGGACCACCCTCTTCTCCTCCACATTCTCCATACACTTTGTATTCGGAACAAAGCTCTATCCTGGATCTCATCCTACCTCTCCCATCGTACTTTCAGTGTCTCTTCTGCTACCACCTCCTCCTCCTCTATTGATCTCTCTGTGGGGTACCCCAGGGCTCTGTCCTGGGACCTCTTCTCTTTTCTCTGTACACACTCTAGGTGACCTAATCACATCTCTTGGATTTAAATATCACCTCTGTGCTGACGACACACACATTTACCTTTCAACCCCTGACCTTACACCTGCTTTACAGACCAACGTTTCTGAATGTCTCTCTGGAATATCATCCTGGATGGCCCTCCGCCGACTGAAACTTAACATGTCTAAAACAGAGCTCCTTATACTTCCTCCCAAACCTGGCCCTACTACCTCCTTCCACATTACTGTTGGAACTACGATCATTCACCCAGTAGCCCAAGCACGCTGCCTAGGGGTCACACTCGACTCCTCTCTCACATTCTCCCCTCACATTCAAAACGTCTCTAAAACCTGTCGCTTTTTCCTCCGCAATATAACAAAGATACACCCATTCCTCTGTTACTCGACTGCTAAAACTCTGACTCAGGCCCTCATTCTCTCCCGTCTCGATTACTGCAACCTCCTGCTGTCCGGCCTTCCTGCCTCTCACCTGTCTCCCCTACAATCTATCCTAAACACTGCTGCCAGAATCACTCTACTCTTTCCTAGATCTGTCTCAGCGTCTCCCCTCATGAAATCTCTCTCCTGGCTTCCGCTCAAATCCCGCATCTCACACTCAATTCTCCTCCTCACTTTTAAAGCTTTACACTCTTCTGCCCCTCCTTACATCTCAGCCCTAATTTCTCGCTATGCACCATCCCGACTCATGCGTTCTGCTCAAGGATGTCTTCTTTCTGCCCCCTTTGTATCTAAAGCCCTCTCCCGCCTTAAACCTTTCTCACTTTCTGCCCCGCACCTCTGGAATGCCTTCCCCTCAATACCCGACTAGCCCCCTCGCTATCCACCTTTAGGACCCACCTTAAGACACACTTGCTTAAAGAAGCATATGAATAGCACTGTGGTTATTCTGAACACATGATACATAAAGCTCGGCCCCCTGCAGACGCACTTACCAGAACTCCCTCCTACTGTCTCTGTATGTTCCCCTACCTACCAATTAGACTGTAAGCTCCTCGGAGCAGGAACTCCTCTTCCAAAATGTTACGTTTGTCTGAAGCACTTATTCCCATGATCTGTTATTTATATTATTTGTTATTTATATGATTACTACATGTATCTCTACTGTGAAGCGCTATGTACATTTATGGCGCTATATAAATAAAGACATACAATAGTAGAGTATCAAAGACAGAGAACAGTCGGCGTGGGTTAGACTTGTGCATGTTGATTAGTGCAGAAAAGTAGGCTTGTTTAGCTTGCGAGAGGGCAGAGTTGAAACAGGACAGCATAAATTTGTAGTGAAGGAGTCTGCGAGAGTGTGAGATTTCCTCCAGAGGCGTTCAGAGGAACGAGTGGAGGAACACAGCATGCGCGTGTGGGAATTTAGCCAGGGTCTGGGGTTAGAAGGGCGAGTGCATTATATTATTTGTTATTTATATGATTACTACATGTATCACTACTGTGAGTGCTATGTACTTTTATGGCGCTATATAAATAAAGACATACAATACAACATTTGTTATTTCCCTGATTCCAGGAAATGAGCCGCTTACCAGAAAACGAAACTGAACATTCATAAACTTGACTGCTTGCCAAGGAGATAGTTGGGGGGTGGGAGGGGGGGGTGGGGGGGGGGGAAGGGAAACATTTATTAACCCTTCCTGTTGCAGACCTGGTGCAGAATAAAACACCACTTTTATAAACACCCAATATTATAAAATCCCGTTGTTTCCAATGTGGGCTTTTTATCATAGTGTCTGCAAGAAGCAAAATATGAATTCATAAAGTCATATTTGTATTTAGTAATTGAGTAAATCCAATGCTGTCCTGCTCATTTAAAGTGTGCATCGTTATATTATCACCGTAGATATGAGTGTGTCTATATGTAGAGGTTATTATTATATCTGTGTGCTGTGACAGCGTCGCTGGGTCGGTATGCTGGAGTGGACGGCACAATAATAAAAAATTGAGTGTGCGCGGTCCCAACAATTCTTGTGTGTCCCAAACAGTGTGTAAGCAGTCTCCCTGCAGCTCCTCACCCTCCCGTGAGCAGGGGGGCAAACAAATGAAAAGGCAGAGCAGGGGGATGGGGGGCAGACCAGGGGGGCGGGGGGGACATGGCACACAGACAGAGCAGGGGGGGGCATGGCACACAGACAGAGCAGGGGGGGCATGGCACACAGACAGAGCAGGGGGGGGCATGGCACACAGACAGAGCAGTGGGGGAATGGCACACAGACAGAGCAGTGGGGGAATGGCACACAGACAGAGCAGGGGGGCATGGCACACAGACAGAGCAGGGGGGGGCATGGCACACAGACAGAGCAGGGGGGGGCATGGCACACAGACAGAGCAGGGGGGGACATGGCACACAGACAGAGCAGGGGGGGCATGGCACACAGACAGAGCAGGGGGGGGCATGGCACACAGACAGAGCAGTGGGGGAATGGCACACAGACAGAGCAGTGGGGGAATGGCACACAGACAGAGCAGGGGGGCATGGCACACAGACAGAGCAGGGGGGGCATGGCACACAGACAGAGCAGGGGGGGGCATGGCACACAGACAGAGCAGTGGGGGAATGGCACACAGACAGAGCAGTGGGGGAATGGCACACAGACAGAGCAGGGGGGGCATGGCACACAGACAAAGCAGGGGGGGGCATGGCACACAGACAGAGCAGGGGGGGAATGGCACACAGACAGAGCAGGGGGGGGCATGGCACACAGACAGAGCAGGGGGGGGGACAGAGCAGGGGGGCGGGGGGGACATGGCACACAGACAGCAGGGGGGGGGCATGGCACACAGAAAAAGCAGGGAGGGAGGGAGGGGCATTGCACACAGACAGAGCAGGGGGGGACATGGCACACAGACAGAGCGGGGGGGGACATTGCACACAGAAAGAGCAGGGAGGGAGGGGCATTGCACACAGACAAAGCAGGGGGGGGGAAATGGCACACAGACAGAGCAGGGGGGGACATTGCACACAGACAGGGCAGGGGGAGGGACATGGCACACAGACAGAGCAGGGGGGAGGGGACACTGCACACAGCCAGGGCAGGGGGGAGGGGACACTGCACACAGACAGGGCAGGGGGGAGGGGACATGGCACAAAGACTGGGCAGGGGGGAGGGGACATTGCATACAGACAGAGCAGAGAGGGGGGACATTGCACAGAGACAGAGAAGGGGGGGAGGGGACATTGCACACAGACAGAGCAGGGGGGGGGGCATTGCACACAGACAGAGAAGGGGGGGGGGACTTTGCACACAGACCGAGCAGGGAGGGAGGGGACTTTGCACACAGACAGAGCAGGGGGGGGGACTTTGCACACAGACAGATCAGGGAGGGAGGGGACACTGCACACAGACAGAGCAGGGAGGGAGGGGACACTGCACACAGACAGAGCAGGGGGGGACTTTGCAGACAGACAGAGCAGGGAGGGGGGGGGACTTTGCACACAGAGAGCAGGGAGGGTGGGGACACTGCACAGAGACAGAGAAGGGGGAGGGGACTTTGCACACAGACAGAGCAGGGGGGGACTTTGCACACAGACAGAGCAGGGAGGGAGGGGACTTTGCACACAGACAGAGCAGGGAGGGGGGGACTTTGCACACACCTCCATGCTGCCAAAGACAGAGGTCATTACACTCTGCTCATATTACTCGACCTCTCTGCAGCATTTGACACCGTGGACCACCCTCTTCTCCTCCATATTCTCCATACTCTTGGTATTCGGAACAAAGCTCTATCCTGGATCTCATCCTACCTCTCCCATCGTACTTTCAGTGTCTCTTCTGCTACCACCTCCTCCTCCTCTATTGATCTCTCTGTGGGGTACCCCAGGGCTCTGTCCTGGGACCTCTTCTCTTTTCTCTGTACACACTCTAGGTGACCTAATCACATCTCTTGGATTTAATTATCACCTCTATGCTGACGACACACACATTTACCTTTCAACCCCTGACCTTACACCTGCTGTACAGACCAACGTTTCTGAATGTCTCTCTGGAATATCATCCTGGATGGCCATCCGCCGACTGAAACTTAACATGGCAAAAACAGAGCTCCTCATACTTCCTCCCAAACCTGGCCCTACTACCTCCTTCCACATTACTGTTGGAACTACGATCATTCACCCAGTAGCCCAAGCACGCTGCCTAGGGGTCACACTCGACTCCTCTCACATTCTCCTCTCACATTCAAAACGTTTCTAAAACCTGTCGCTTTTTCCTCCGCAATATAACAAAGATACACCCATTCCTCTGTTACTCGACTGCTAAAACTCTGACTCAGGCCCTCATTCTCTCCCGTCTCGATTACTGCAACCTCCTGCTGTCCGCAGGACACATACAAATGAACACAATCACTGGATGTGAAATAGCAAAGGGCTTTACTGAACATAACATATATCTTACACACTTATACTCTAACGCTCATATAACCTTAGTGGCTCGGCCACCCTCATCAGGAGTAACGTCTCCGTCCCCTCACCGCGTGCCCCACACACCGTGTCCATGTATAGTACTATATTGGTATAGGCTCGGTTCTTTAACCACTCGCTCAGTGTCCCTAAAGAGTTACGCCTAAGGCGGGATCAGCGCCTGTTGACCGGTGTTGGTGCACTTGATGTAATAATACCTTCCGGTCACGGCGGTGACCGGCAACAACTTCGCAAAGGGTCAGGTGAATAAGCGGCCTGCCCCCTGGGTCTCAATGTCCAGCCGCCTGGTCCCAAACGACTCGCCACAACCGCAACTCTGTGCTTTGTCCCTAACTGGTACTCAGTAAGGGTGATGCTCGCTACCACTATAGGCCGTCCCTGCAGCACAGCAAACTTCGGTGACTTCAGGGAACACTCCTAGGGGCCTACGGGGTAGCCTGGCCTATGCAGGTGGGTCACTGACCCCCTGCACCCACACTACCTCTCCCTTCACCTCCCGGATCCCCTCTTACTAACTCAACCTAAACCTGCAGCAAACACACTGCACTCACACAGTACCTGCAGCAACCGCACTGCACTCAACCTGGTACCTGCAGCAACCGCACTGCACTCAACCTGGTACCTGCAGCAACCGCATTGTACTCAACCTGGTACCTGCAGCAACCGCACTGCACTCAACCTGGTACCTGCAGCAACCGCACTGTACTCAACCTGGTACCTGCAGCAACCGCACTGCACTCAACCTGGTACCTGCAGCAACCGCACTGCACTCAACCTGGTACCTGCAGCAACCGCACTGCACTCAACCTGGTACCTGCAGCAACCGCACTGCACTCAACCTGGTACCTGCAGCCACACTGCACCTTCTTGTCAGCGCTTACAGCACTGACAGCCGTGACACTGACAAGACTGCACACTCACACCTAAGGGCAGGGTTCCTACCTTAGGGGCCGTCCCTCAGTACCTACCCACTACCCTAACAGGGATTGGGGCCTGCCTGGGACCTGGGGATCTACCTTACCTGGTGTAGGAGCCACTTGCTCCTTACACCCTGCCTCCCCCTTCCTGCTTCCAGGTCCCCGCAACATTGTAGCCTTCCTCCACAGGAGAAGCTGCAAAACCCTATTTGCTGGCTGGCTGCACATGATGTGGGGGAGAGGGCAATCCCCAGAGGCTGCTGGGAATTGTAGTCCACTCAGGATCTCTGTAGCATTAGGACCATGTGCGCGCTCTTTACTGCGCACGCGCGATCCCGTAATGGCTACCGCGGTGGTAAGGGGGCTAGGGGGAAGCCTGCTACACTCGACTGCTAAAACTCTGACTCAGGCCCTCATTCTCTCCCGTCTCGATTACTGCAACCTCCTGCTGTCCGGCCTTCCTGCCTCTCACCTGTCTCCCCTACACTCTATCCTAAACGCTGCTGCCAGAATCACTCTACTCTTTCCTAGATCTGTCTCAGCATCTCCCCTCATGAAATCCCTCTCCTGGCTTCCGATCAAATCCCGCATCTCACACTCCATTCTTCTCCTCACTTTTAAAGCTTTACACTCTTCTGCCCCTCCTTACATCTCCCCTTAATATCTCACTATACCCCCCTCTGCCCCTCCTTACATCTCACCCTAATCTCTCACTATACACCCCTCTGCCCCTCCTTATATCTCACCCTAATTTCTCGCTAGGCACCATCCCGACTCTTGCGTTCTTCTCAAGGATGTCTTCTTTCTACCCCCTTTGTATCCAAAGCCCTCTCCCGCCTTAAACCTTTCTCACTGACTGCCCCACACCTCTGGAATGCCCTTCCCCTCAATACCCGACTAGCACCCTCTCTATCCACCTTTAAGACCCAACTTAAGACACATTTGCTTAAAGAAGCATATGAATAGCACTGTGGATATTCTGAACACATGATACATAAAGCTTGGCCCCCTGCAGACGCACTTACCAGAACTCCCTCCTACTGTCTCTGTACGTTCTCCCTGCCTACCAATTAGACTGTAAGCTCATCGGAGCAGGAACTCCTTTTCCTAAATGTTACGTTTGTCTGAAGCACTTATTCCCATGACCTGTTATTTATATTATTTGTTATTTATATGATTACTACATGTATCTCTACTGTGAAGCGCTATGTACATTTATGGCGCTATATAAATAAAGACATACAATAGTAGAGTATCAAAGACAGAACAGTCAGCGTGGGTTAGACTTGTGCATGTTGATTAGTGCAGAAAAGTACAGTAGGCTTGTTTAGCTTGCGAGAGGGCAGAGGTGAAACAGGACAGCATAAATTTGTAGTGAAGGAGTCTGCGAGAGTGTGAGATTTCCTCCAGAGGCGTTCAGAGGAACGAGTGGAGGAACACAGCATGCGCGTGTGGGAATTTAGCCAGGGTCTGGGGTTAGAAGGGCGACTGCATTATATTATTTGTTATTTATATGATTACTACATGTATCACCACTGTGAGTGCTATGTACATTTATGGTGCTATATAAATAAAGACATACAATACAACATTTGTTATTTCCCTGATTCCAGGAAATGAGCCGCTTACCAGAAAACGAAACTGAACATTCATAAACTTGACTGCTTGCCAAGGAGATAGTTGGGGGGTGGGGGGGGGGGAAGGGAAACATTTATTAACCCTTCCTGCTGCAGACCTGGTGCAGAATAAAGCACCACTTTTATAAACACCCAATATAATAAAATCCCGTTGTTTCCAATGTGCGCTTTTTATCATAGTGTCGCTGGCGTAAAAAATCTGCAAGGAGCAAAATATGAATTCATAAAGTCATATTGGTATTTAGTAATTGAGTAAATCCAATGCTGTCCTGCTCATTTAAAGTGTGCATCGTTATATTATCACCGTAGATATGAGTGTGTCTATATGTAGAGGTTATTATTGTATCTGTGTGTTGTGACAGCGTCGCTGGGTCGGTATGCTGGAGTGGACGGCACAATAATAAAAAAATGAGTGCGCGCGGTCCCAACAATTCTTGTGTGTCCCAAACAGTGTGTAAGCAGTCTCCCTGCAGCTCCTCACCCTCCCGTGAGCAGGGGGGCAAACAGATGAAAAGGCATATCTGTGCTTTCCAGCACTCAACCAGTTAACCTCCTCCTGGAGAGGCTAGGTTCAGCTGGAGCATTTAAGCCAGCACTCCTAAATGAACAGGAGAGTTAAGGGGCAGAGAGAGCTGCCAGAGAGGGCGACTGTGATTTTCCCCAGGAAAGGGGAGATGGGACTTTTCCCAGCCAGGAGAGGCTGGGTTTTGAACTGGTTTCCTAGGCCGGCAGGGAGCACAGTCTGCTGGGACCAATCGAATAATAATGCAGTTAACCTATCATCTCAAATGGAAAAAGAAAGACGGGAAAGAAAGAAATAGAAGAAAAAGAAAGGAAGGGGAGCGGGGGGAAGAGGGGAGAGGGGGGGGAGGAAGGAGGAGGGGCTGGAAAGGGGAAGAGGAGAGGGAAGGGGGGAAAGGAGGGAAGGGGAAAGAGAAGGGAAAGAAAGAAAAGGGGAAAGGGACAGAAAGGGAAAGAGAGGAAGAAGGGAAAAGAAAAGAAAGGACAAGGGATAAGACCACTTGAAGTGAACGTCAATAAATTGAAAATCACAGGAAATTACTAAGGTCCCAGTCCGCATTTAGACCTAATGGGACCCTTGTGCAAAGGGTAAAGATCCAGTGCATTTCCCTTCTATCCAATTTGTTATCTCTGTCTCCTCCCCTAATAAGGAGAGAGATATGTTTGATACCTTTGAAGGAAAATGAACTTGCCTGACCCTTTGGACACATTGTAGCATGTTTAGAGACCGGATGATTAAGGTCTCCCTTCCTGATCTCATCCAAGTAGGCCGCGGCATATGCCCTATGGGGTCGTAGCACTTTGTCCATTAACCTTTGGAACGTGGCTGGAGCCCCATGTAACCCAAACAGGATAGTGACGAATTGGTATAAACCGAGAGGGGTGGCGAAGGCAGTTTTGCATTTGGCTTCTTCTGCTAAAGTTATCTGCCAATATCCTTTTGTGAGGTCCAGGGTGGAGATATACTCCGCTTTACCAAGGGAGTCAAGCAATTCATCCACCCTCGGCATTGGGTATGCATTGAATTTGGATATGACATTTAGCTTTCGGAGGTCCACGCAAAACCTCACCTTCCCATCTGGTTTAGGGACCAACACTATAGGGCTACACCATTCGCTGTGGGACTCCTCGATCACGTCCAATTCCAACATGTCTATTATCTCCCTCTCTACCAGGTCTTTTCGGCCCTCTGGCAATCTATAAGGACGGGATCGTACTTTTAAGCCAGGTTCTGTCTCAATCCTATGGGACACTAAATCCGTCTGCCCTGGCAGCTCAGAAAAAATATCTGGAAACTGGTCACATAATTCCAGCAGGTCTGCCCTTTGTTCTGTGGTTAACTGACCTCCCATAGGGACCTGGCGGTCATTATAAGTGCCACCCTTTGGTTTGGAGGCTGTGGACCCAAATCCGTCTCTCCTTCCCGAGGGTGGATGAACAGCGATCTCATCGTTTTCCAGGGTTTCAGGAGGTTTACGTGGTAGATTTGTCTACCCTTCCTGGACCCTGGTTGAGAGATCTCATAGTTCACCTCCCCGGTGCGGCGGAGAACTTGGAAAGGACCCTGCCACTTTGCAATGAGTTTACTCTCTGAAGTCGGTAATAGCAGCATCACTTGGTCCCCAGGTTGGAAGACCCGTATACGGGCATTTTGGTTGTACTGCCTCTCTTGACGTTCTTGATAAGATTTGAGGTTTTCCTTAGCAAACCGACCTATCATGTCTAGGCGGTTTCTAAGGTCTATGACATACTGAAGGGTATTCTTGGAGGGGGAGGGCTCCTCCCAGGATTCCTTCAGTAGGTCGAGAATACCCCGAGGTTGGCGTCCATATAGGAGCTCAAACGGGGAGAAGCCTGTGGAGACTTGGGGAACTTCTCGTACCGCAAATAGGAAAGGGAGAAGTTCATCCCAAGCTCGCTTTTCAGTGTCCACAAACTTCCTAAGCATGGTTTTTAAAGTTCAGTTAAACCTCTGTACCAATCCATCAGTCTGAAACAGAAAATCCTATACAGTACATTACCACATGCTATGGATTTTTCCCAGAGAGGCACTGGTTCAGAAGATGAGGTCTGCTATGCTTTCCAAGCATGCCCCTGGTCAGATCTGCCTGGTAACAATCTCCCCCAGACTTAGATACAATACTTTCTTAAGGCACCATCATAAGCCCACCCCTTTCTACAGAATACTTTGAAGGTGCTCTTCTTTGATTAAAACAATTGACACCTTGAGTGGGCTATCCAGGATGGACCCCCGCCCCAAGTAAGTTCCTGTGAAATTCAGAGCAGACAGAAACAGTCCTGACCAGTTTCAAACCCAGCATTTGGTATTTTGTTACACAAGTGTAGCTCATTAACCCCTCAAGCACCAAAGGGAATTAAACGACCTAGTAGCTCATGATATCATGACACTCTGTGTCAGTGTATAGTGCGGTCAGGTTATATACTCTGTGTCAGTGTATAGTGCGGTCAGGTTATATACTCTGTGTCAGTGTATAGTGCGGTCAGGTTATATACTCTGTGACAGTGTATAGTGCGGTCAGGTTATATACTCTGTGTCAGTGTATAATGAGGTCAGGTTATACTCTGTGTCAGTGTATAGTACGGTCAGGTTATATACTCTGTGTCAGTGTATAGTGAGGTCAGGTTATATACTCTGTGTCAGTGTATAATGCGGTCAGGTTATACACTCTGTGTCAGTGTATAGTGCGGTCAGGTTATATACTCTGTGTCAGTGTATAGTGCGGTCAGGTTATATACTCTGTGTTAGTGTATATATAGTGAGGTCAGGTTATATACTCTGTGTCAGTGTATAGTGAGGTCAGGTTATATACTCTGTGCCAGTGTATAGTGAGGTCAGGTTATATACTCTGTGCCAGTGTATAGTGAGGTCAGGTTATATACTCTGTGTCAATGTATATATAGTGCGGTCAGGTTATATACTCTGTGTCAGTGTATAGTGAGGTCAGGTTATATACTCTGTGTCAGTGTATAGTGAGGTCAGGTTATACTCTGTGTCAGTGTATAGTGCGGTCAGGTTATACTCTGTGTCAGTGTATAGTGCGGTCAGGTTATATACTCTGTGTCAGTGTATAGTGCGGTCAGGTTATATACTCTGTGTCAGTGTATAGTGCGGTCAGGTTATATACTCTGTGTTAGTGTATATATAGTGAGGTCAGGTTATATACTCTGTGTCAGTGTATAGTGAGGTCAGGTTATATACTCTGTGTCAGTGTATAGTGAGGTCAGGTTATACACTCTGTGTCAGTGTATAGTGCGGTCAGGTTATATACTCTGTGCCAGTGTATAGTGAGGTCAGGTTATATACTCTGTGTCAGTGTATATATAGTGCGGTCAGGTTATATACTCTGTGTCAGTGTATAGTGAGGTCAGGTTATATACTCTGTGTCAGTGTATAGTGCGGTCAGGTTATATACTCTGTGTCAGTGTATAGTGCGGTCAGGTTATATACTATGTGTCAGTGTATAGTGCGGTCAGGTTATATACTCTGTGTCAGTGTATAGTGCGGTCAGGTTATATACTCTGTGTCAGTGTATAGTGAGGTCAGTTTATATACTCTGTGTCAGTGTATAGTGAGGTCAGGTTATATACTCTGTCAGTGTATAGTGCGGTCAGGTTATACTCTGTGTCAGTGTATATATAGTGAGGTCAAGTTATATACTCTGTGTCAGTGTATAATGAGGTCCGGTTATATACTCTCTGTCAGTGTATATATAGTGAGGTCAGGTTATACTCTGTGTCAGTGTATAGTGAGGTCAGGTTATATACTCTGTGTCAGTGTATAGTGACGTCAGGTTATATACTCTGTGTCAGTGTATAGTGAGGTCAGGTTATATACTCTGTGTCAGTGTATAATGAGGTCCGGTTATATACTCTCTGTCAGTGTATATATAGTGTGGTCAGGTTACATACTCTGTGTCAGTGTATAGTGCGGTCAGGTTATATACTCTGTGACAGTGTATAGTGCGGTCAGGTTATATACTCTGTGTCAGTGTATAGTGCGGTCAGGTTATATACTCTGTGTCAGTGTATAGTGCGGTCAGGTTATATACTCTGTGTCAGTGTATAATGAGGTCAGGTTATATACTCTGTGTCAGTGTATAGTGCGGTCAGGTTATATACTCTGTGTCAGTGTATAGTGCGGTCAGGTTATTTACTCTGTGTCAGTGTATAGTGAGGTCAGGTTATATACTCTGTGTCAGTGTATAGTGCGGTCAGGTTATATACTCTGTGTCAGTGTATAGTGCGGTCAGGTTATATATTCTGTGTCAGTGTATAGTGAGGTCAGGTTATATACTCTGTGTCAGTGTATATATAGTGCGGTCAGGTTATATACTCTGTGTCCGTGTATAGTGAGGTCAGGTTATATACTCTGTGTCAGTGTATATATAGTGAGGTCAGGTTAAATACTTTGTGTCGGTGTATAGTGCGGTCAGGTTATATACTCTGTGTCAGTGTATATATAGTGAGGTCAGGTTATATACTCTGTGTCAGTGTATAGTGCGGTCAGGTTATATACTCTGTGTCAGTGTATAGTGCGGTCAGGTTATATACTCTGTGTCAGTGTATAGTGCGGTCAGGTTACAGTATATCTCTGCCTGTGTACAGTGAGGTCAGGTTATATACTCTGTGTCCGTGTATAGTGAGGTCAGGTTATATACTCTGTGTCAGTGTATATATAGTGAGGTCAGGTTAAATACTTTGTGTCGGTGTATAGTGCGGTCAGGTTATATACTCTGTGTCAGTGTATATATAGTGAGGTCAGGTTATATACTCTGTGTCAGTGTATAGTGCGGTCAGGTTATATACTCTGTGTCAGTGTATAGTGCGGTCAGGTTATATACTCTGTGTCAGTGTATAGTGCGGTCAGGTTACAGTATATACTCTGCCTGTGTATAGTGAGGTCAGGTTATATACTCTTTCTGTGTATACACTGACACAGAGTATAACCTGCCTGTATTGTCGCATTGCCCGGTTAGCACAGTCCATGCTACGCCCCTGGATATATTTATTATAATGAGGTGGGGCCAGCTCTTACATACACTAGAGTTCAGTTAGCCGGCCCCCAGAGCAGGGAGACACCGAGACTCGCACACAGACACACAAACTGCTCATACACACACTGCTCATACAGACACACAGCTCACACACACAGACACACAGCTCACACACACACACACACACACACACACACACACACACACACACACACACACACACACACACACACACACACACACACACACACACACACACAGACTGAAGCAGGGCTTTTATTAACTGAGGCAGTGAGAGCAGGAAATCGCGTGTTCTCTACACGTTAACGCTGCTGTTAGATTTGCTTCTCATTTCCTTGTCCGTTTGTGAGCAGGAATCTGTTATGTGAAAGTGATACGCAGAAGTGCGCTGAGCACAACGTCCTGCGGATCCATTCTTCTGGGAGAGGAATCAGTCACGTGGAAGACACCACAGAGACCATGAGTTTTTATCTACAGGAAACGTGAACTTCTGATTATCCAGGACAGGATCACACAGTCCTGGGTGTATATGTAATGTAGGGTAACCCCTGACTGCAGAGTATCAGGGACAGGCTCACACAGTCCTGGGTGTATATGTAATGGAGGGTATTTTTTTATTTATAAAAAACAAAACATATTTACAAACATCAATACAAAAGCAACAAACTTAAAATAAAATATACAATTTTTTCAGAATATTTACACTGTATACAGAAAGTATTTCCACGCTTATATCTGACACCCGCCCATCTTCTCCCCCAGGACTTTGTATCCCCCCCCCGCCCATCTCCTCTCCCCCAGGACTTCGTATCCCACCTGCCTCTCTCCCCCTGCTTTATTTTCTTTACCTGCTCTATAACCGGTTCCCCTGCACAGGTAACAGGCACGAGATCCCGCTCTGCGGAGAGGAGACTGCGGTGACCCACAGCCTGTATTTCACAGGTGCATTGATTCACACCACTGTGCTCCCGCTGTAACCCTGCAAGTGATCCCTAAACACACCGTACACTATCTCACAATAGTTTTGACCCTTTAAATCTGGGATCCGTAATGAGGCGACCATGCCTTCCCATATTTCCAATGCATAGGGGCACTCCAGGAGGAGGTGCTCCATCGTCTCCAGGATCCCAGCACAGGAACCTCGGGGGCAGTTCCTATCCGCTACGTTTTTATATTTTACATTTGCTCTTACATAAAGACGCCCAGGGAACGTCACCCAGACGGTATCCTGAATCCCAAGAGGGATCCTCGGGTCTAATAGATTCTGTAAGGCCTCTTTCTGGTCCTCTATATCGCAGTGTTTCAGATCTAATTGTGTGACACATATTCTGCTCAATACTACCCAGTACTGTGTATTCCTGGGAACAGAAGTAATTTCCAGAGCAGTTATTTTACATATATTTAAGAATTTGTACATAATCCTCATATATTCTGGCATATATACATCTTTTACAATAATTCTTTTAACAGGTTTGCCATCTAGCCCGTTTTTAAGGGGGGGGACCCACTTCCTAATATATATGCCACAACTGGTCATCTCTGTTGAGAAAATTCTGCAAATTAAAACATACAAAAATGAGAGAAAATAATAATACAGTGTCATGGATTACACAGTGTGTCATTACACAGGATCCCTGGCTTCCAGAATATACAGGGTTCACCATTCCCAAACCGCCTTTCTCTCTCGGCAAATAAGTGATGTCTCGCTTTAACACGTTCAAACGGTTTCCCCAGAGCAGTTGGAAAAAAAGGCTATATAAAGTAACAGTAATTTCCGCAGGGGGAGGAAATACAAAACTTAAATACACAAAAATAGGTATCAAAAAGATCTTAATCATTTTAACTTTTTCTCTAGAAGAGAATTTCCACTTCTCCCACCGTCCCACCTTTCCCACCGTCCCCACCGTCCCACCTTTCCCACGTCCCACCTTTCCCACCGTCCCACCTTTCCCACCTTTCCCACCGTCCCCACCGTTCCCACCGTCCCACCTTTCCCACCGTCCCACCTTTCCCACCGTCCCACCTTTCCCACCTTTCCCACCGTCCCACCTTTCCCACCGTCCCACCTTTCCCACCGTCCCACCTTTCCCACCGTCCCACCTTTCCCACCGTCCCACCTTTCCCACCGTCCCACCTTTCCCACCGTCCCCACCGTCCCACCTTCCCACCTTTTCCACCGTCCCACTTCTCCCACTTCTCCCACCGTCCCACCTCTCCCACTTCTCCCACCGTCCCCACCATCCCACCTCTCCCACCGTCCCACTTCTCCCACCTTTCCCACCGTCCCACCTTTCCCACCTTTCCCTTACAGACGTTCCGTGTCTCCTTCCAGGTGGGAACACCGGGATTCTCCTTTCCAAAATAAGTCCCTAAAACTTTACAAGAGGCATCGTCTATCTCAGGCCTGGGACACCCCGTGCGGGCCCCGGGACACCCCGTGCGGCCCCCGGGACACCCCGTGCGGGCCGCGGGACACCCCGTGCGGGCCGCGGGACACCCCGTGCGGGCCCCGGGACACCCCGTGCGGGCCGCTGGGACACCCCGTGCGGGCCGCTGGGACACCCCGTGCGGGCCGCGGGACACCCCGTGCGGCCCCCGGGACACCCCGTGTGCTGGGACACCCCGTGCGGGCCGCTGGGACACCCCGTGCGGGCCGCTGGGACACCCCGTGCGGCCCCCGGGACACCCCGTGCGCTGGGACACCCCGTGCGGGCCGCTGGGACACCCCGTGCGGGCCGCGGGACACCCCGTGCGGCCCCCGGGACACCCCGTGCGCTGGGACACCCCGTGCGGGCCGCTGGGACACCCGTGCGGCCCCCGGGACACCCCGTGCGGGCCGCTGGGACACCCCGTGCGGGCCGCTGGGACACCCCGTGCGGGCCCCGGGACACCCCGTGCGCTGGGACACCCCGTGCGGGCCGCGGGACACCCCGTGCGGGCCGCTTGGACACCCTATGCGGCCCGCGACGGCTCCCCCTCCTGGTAGGGAAGGAAGGAGCGCGCGCCAGCAGTGTGTGACAGGCAGTGCAGGCGGGGGCGGGAGGAGCACTCGTGAGTCTGTGCAGCCTGTCCCTGATTGGCTCTCCGCTCCTCCAATCAGAGGACTGCGGGGGCGGAACCCACACCCCAGCGGCCCAGAGAAGTGTATCCTTCCTGTCATTAAGGTAAGATGGTGACAGGATGGGGGGAGCCAGGGTGAGAGGATGGGGGGGGGGGGGGAGGCCAGGGTGAGAGGATGGGGGGGGGGGAGGCCAGGGTGAGAGGATGGGGGGGGGGGAGGCCAGGGTGAGAGGATGGGGGGGGGAGGCCAGGGTGAGAGGATGGGGGGGGGGGGGAGGCCAGGGTGAGAGGATGGGGGGGGGGGGAGGCCAGGGTGAGAGGATGGGGGGGGGGAGGCCAGGGTGAGAGGATGGGGGGGGGGGAGAGGCCAGGGTGAGAGGATGGGGGGGGGGGGAGGCCAGGGTGAGAGGATGGGGGGGGGGGAGGCCAGGGTTAGAGGATGGGGGGGGGGAGGCCAGGGTTAGAGGATGGGGGGGGGGAGGCCAGGGTGAGAGGATGGGGGGGGGGGGAGGCCAGGGTGAGAGGATGGGGGGGGGGGGAGGCCAGGGTGAGAGGATGGGGGGGGGGAGGCCAGGGTGAGAGGATGGGGGGGGGGAGGCCAGGGTGAGAGGATGGGGGGGGGGAGGCCAGGGTGAGAGGATGGGGGGGGGGAGGCCAGGGTGAGAGGATGGGGGGGGGAGGCCAGGGTGAGAGGATGGGGGGGGGGAGGCCAGGGTGAGAGGATGGGGGGGGGGAGGCCAGGGTGAGAGGATGGGGGGGGGGGAGGCCAGGGTGAGAGGATGGGGGGGGGGAGGCCAGGGTGAGAGGATGGGGGGGGGAGGCCAGGGTGAGAGGATGGGGGGGGAGGCCAGGGTGAGAGGATGGGGGGGGGGAGGCCAGGGTGAGAGGATGGGGGGGGGGGAGGCCAGGGTGAGAGGATGGGGGGGGGGAGGCCAGGGTGAGAGGATGGGGGGGGGGAGGCCAGGGTGAGAGGATGGGGGGGGGGAGGCCAGGGTGAGAGGATGGGGGGGGAGGCCAGGGTGAGAGGATGGGGGGGGGGAGGCCAGGGTGAGAGGATGGGGGGGGGAGCCAGGGTGAGAGGATGGGGGGGGGAGCCAGGGTGAGAGGATGGGGGGAGCCAGGGTGAGAGGATGGGGGGAGCCAGGGTGAGAGGATGGGGGGGGGGGGAGGCCAGGGTGAGATGGTGAGAGGATGGGGGGGCCTGAGTGAGATGGTGACAGGATGGGGTGAGAGGATGGGGGGGGGGGGGGAACAGGGTGAAAGGGATGGGGGGGGGGACAGGGTGAGAGGGATGGAGGGGACAGGGTGAGAGGGATGGGGGGGACAGGGTGAGAGGGATGGGGGGGACAGGGTGAGAGGGATGGGGGGGACAGGGTGAGAGGGATGGGACAGGGTGAGAGGGATGGGGGGGAACAGGGTGAGAGGGATGGGGGGGAACAGGGTGAGAGGGATGGGGGGGAACAGGGTGAGAGGGATGGGGGGGGACAGGGTGAGAGGGATGGGGGGGACAGGGTGAGAGGGATGGGGGGACAGGGTGAGAGGGATGGGGGGGCAGGGTGAGAGGGATGGGGGGGGCAGGGTGAGAGGGATGGGGGGGGGTCAGGGTGAGAGGGATGGGGGGGACGGTGAGAGGGATGGGGGGGACAGGGTGAGAGGGATGGGGGGGCAGGGTGAGAGGGATGGGGGGGGCAGGGTGAGAGGGATGGGGGGGGCAGGGTGAGAGGGATGGGGGGGGCAGGGTGAGAGGGATGGGGGGGGACAGGGTGAGAGGGATGGGGGGGGCAGGGTGAGAGGGATGGGGGGGGACACGGTGAGAGGGATGGGGTGGACACGGTGAGAGGGATGGGGGGGCCAGGGTGAGAGGGATGGGGGGACAGGGTGAGAGGGATGGGGGGGACAGGGTGAGAGGGATGGGGGGGACAGGGTGAGAGGGATGGGGGGGACAGGGTGAGAGGGATGGAGGGGACAGGGTGAGAGGGATGGGGGGGACAGGGTGAGAGGGATGGGGGGGACAGGGTGAGAGGGATGGGGGGGCAGGGTGAGAGGGATGGGGGGGAGAGGGATGGGGGGACAGGGTGAGAGGGATGGGGGGACAGGGTGAGAGGGATGGGGGGACAGGGTGAGAGGGATGGGGGGGCAGAGTGAGAGGGATGGGGGGGGGCAGGGTGAGAGGGATGGAGGGGCAGGGTGAGAGGGATGGGGGGGCAGAGTGAGAGGGATGGGGGGGCAGGGTGAGAGGGATGGGGGCAGGGTGAGAGGGATGGGGGGGGCAGGGTGAGAGGGATGGGGGGGGCAGGGTGAGAGGGATGGGGGGGCAGGGTGAGAGGGATGGGAGGGGGCAGGGTGAGAGGGATGGGGGGACACAGGGTGAGAGGGATGGGGGGGACATAGGGTGAGAGGGATGGGGGGACACACAGGGTGAGAGGGATGGGGGGGACAGGGTGAGAGGGATGGAGAGGGACAGGGTGAGAGGGATGGAGAGGGACAGTGTGAGAGGGATGGAGAGGGACAGTGTGAGAGGGATGGGAGGGACAGGGTGAGAGGGATGGGAGGGACAGGGTGAGAGGGATGTGGTTGACAGGGTGAGAGGGATAGGGAGGACAGGGTGAGAGGGATAGGGAGGACAGGGTGAGAGGGATGGGGGGGACAGGGTGAGGGATGGGGGGGACAGGGTGAGAGGGATGGGGGGGACAGGGTGAGAGGGATGGGGGGGACAGGGTGAGAGGGATGGGGGGGGACAGGGTGAGAGGGATGGGGGGGACAGGGTGAGAGGGATGGAGGGGACAGGGTGAGAGGGATGGGGGGGACAGGGTGAGAGGGATGGGGGGGACAGGGTGAGAGGGATGGGGGGACAGGGTGAGAGGGATGGGGGGGACAGGGTGAGAGGGATGGGGGGACAGGGTGAGAGGGATGGGGGGGACAGGGTGAGAGGGATGGGGGGGGACAGGGTGAGAGGTATGGGGGGGGCAGGGTGAGAGGGATGGGGGGGACAGGGTGATATTTTAAATGTATTGGGGGGGTATATTTAAAATGTATTGGGGGGGTATATTTAAAATGTATTGGGGGGGGTATATTTAAAATGTATTGGGGAGTTGGGGGTATATTTTAAATGTATTGGGGAGTTGGGGGTATATTTTAAATGTATTGGGGAGGTGGGGGTATTTTAAAATGTATTCGGGGCGTGGGGTATTTTTAAAATGTATTTGTGGGGCGTGGGGGTATTTTTTAAATGTATTGGGGAGGTGGCGGTATTTTTTATATGTGTGTTCGGGGGGGGGGGGGAGTGTCCAGTATTTTTGGACAAGACCCTGCCCCCCTCTCCCGCTCTAGCAGTGTAGCGCGACCCAGAACTTCCGGGGTCTGCTGCTGCCGCCGCCATCAGGTAACATAGGGGGGTAGTTCATCCATGAGGGGTTGGGGGGGCTGCTGAAATGGGCGGGGGGGCTGCTGAAATGGGCTGGGGGGCTGCTGAAATGGGCTGGGGGGGCTGCTGAAATGGGTTGGGGGAGAGATGTGAGGTGCAGGGGGGGGAGAGATGTGAGGTGCAGGGGGGGAGAGAGATGTGAGGTGCAGGTGGGGAGAGAGATGTGAGGTGCAGGGGGAGAGAGATGTGAGGTGCAGGGGGGGAGAGAGATGTGAGGTGCAGGGGGGGAGAGAGATGTGAGGTGCAGGGGGGGAGAGAGATGTGAGGTGCAGGGGGGAAGAGAGATGTGAGGTGCAGGGGGGGAGAGAGATGTGAGGTGCAGGGGGGGAGAGAGATGTGAGGTGCAGGGGGGAGAGAGATGTGAGGTGCAGGGGGGTGGGATGTGTGTGGTGTGCAGGGGGTATTATGTGTATGGGTGAGGGGGAGAGATGGGGGGTATGAGAGATCGATGGTGAGTCTCGCAAAGGTTGATGATGAGGGTTTTTGGGGGAGATGTGAGGATGATGATGAAGGGTGCTGGGGTAGATATATGATGATGATGAGGATTTTACCCGTGTGGCCCCAAACTTTTTTCCTTGTAGCAGTTCGGCCCTTCTCACTGTACAAGTTGTGCAGGCCTGGTCTATCTGAATATCCTCAGGTAGACTAAAGGGGTTTCCTCTTTTCCTAACCAGCAGGCCACAGACTTATCCTGGTTCACCCGGGAGTTGGAAACATTTGAGTATTTATTTATTTCCTGGTTAATACCTTCAAATGAACTTTTTGAGGCAACATAAATACAAAGGCCGCCTGCATACGCTCGGCACTTAACTCGCCCGGCACTTAACTCGCCCGGCACTTAACTCGCCCCTCGTGTTGGGAACCCTCACAGGGTACGGCGGGGATGTGACTGTTCTGCTCCAGGTGTCTTAAAAAGGGGTCTATGGAGAAGATGTATAATAGGGGGCTCAGCGGGCAGCCCTGTCTAACACCCGACTTTATGGGAAAAGATTCCCCTACCCAGCCATTAATGACCGGTCTTCCATAAGCTCCTTCATACAGCAGAGCCAGTTTCTCCACAAAGGTATCTGGGAAACCAGATCTTCCCAGAGTTTTAAAAAGATAATCATGATCCACCCTATCGAAGGCTTTGGCCTGGTCAAGATTTAACAGGTACCCCGATAGACCTCCAGTCCTGCCCATCTCAAACATCTCCCTGATGTTAATTAAGTTATTAGCGATGTTCCTTCCCTTAATGGCACAGGATTGGGAACTCGTTATCACCTTCTCAGCGATGTTACTCATCCGATTTATAAGGATCTTCGCTAAGATTTTATAATCATTGTTTAGTAAGGCTATTGGTCGCCAACTTTTTAATTCTTTCGGATCCCCTTTCTTATATAATAAGGCTAACAGGGATTCACGCTGGGAGAGAGAGAGACCTATCCCTCCCAGAGAGGCATTATAAACGTTTGCCAATATTTCAGTTAAAACCTCACGGAAAACTTTATAAAATTGAGCAGTGATTCCATCCGCCCCGGGGGTTTTATTACCGGAGAGGGTCTTAATTGCGTTAGACACGTCCCTTGCTGTGATTGGGGAGTCTAAGCCTATCAGGTCATCCTCAGGAACTGATGGGACATTGACAGAATCCAAATAACTGCCCATTTCTACAGGATCAATGGGTTTTTTGCTAAAAAAACTCTGCATAATATTCAGTGACAACGTTAAGCATCTCATCTTTACTAGTTACGCACACACCCTGTGCATCTTTACTA
Organism: Ascaphus truei; assembly: GCF_040206685.1. Lineage (NCBI taxonomy): Eukaryota > Metazoa > Chordata > Amphibia > Anura > Ascaphidae > Ascaphus > Ascaphus truei. The sequence continues at coordinate 57,968,422 of NC_134493.1, read as the reverse complement.
GTCACACACACCCTGTGCATCTTTACTAGTTACACACACACACCCTGTGCATCTTTACTAGTCACACACACACCCTATGCATCTTTACTAGTTACACACACACACCCTGTGCATCTTTACTAGTTACACACACACCCTGTGCATCTTTACTAGTTACACACACACCCTGTGCATCTTTACTGGTTACACACACACCCTGTGCATCTTTACTAGTTACACACACACCCTGTGCATCTTTACTGGTTACACACATACCCTGTGCATTTTTACTAGTTACACACACACCCTGTGCATCTTTACTAGTTACATACACACCCTGTGCATCTTTACTAGTTACACACACACCCTGTGCATCTTTTAGGCCACATATAACCTTCTTTTTAGTTCTGGTTTTACAATTTTCAAAGGGATCTGGAGAATAAATCCCACAGTCACCAAAATGCTTCTCATTTGTTAAAGAGGATAATCTTTCATATTGTAATAACCTCATACTTTCCTTAACACACCTATACTGCTCAGAAGTCACTTCTTGACCATTCTGCATTCTCGTATATAATTGCAGCAATTTAGAGCGGAGGGCCAAATATTTCTTGTACCTCGCCTGGTTTGTTAGACCTGAGGTTTTCTTAAAAAATCTTTTAATGTCTTTTTTAGTGACCTCCCACCAATGCACTATATTGGGATACAGAACTTGTGTGGATACGCAGTCCTTGAAGAACTGTAGGAAACTTTCTCTTACAGTCTCCTCCTGTAACATGGAGGAGTTCAGCTTCCAAACACTGCGACCTAGAATCACAGAGGAGTCTAAGTGTAGGGTTATCTGTAGAATAGCATGGTCAGAATATTCCACAGGTGACAATCTGCAGCTAGCAGTATTTATGTTGCTCCTTACATATAACCTGTCCATTCTGGTTATTCTCTCCCCACATACATATGTGTACCCTGGAGTATTTGAGTTATGAAGTCTATACACATCGCTTAATTCAGCCTGTTTACACATAGTTAGGAACACTATATCATATTCCAATACTTCTCTACCGCTGCCACGGTCTACAGTAGATTCGAGGTCACACAATTAAAATCACCCCCTAGAATGAGACATTTGGATGTAAATAAAAAAGGTTTAACCAAACCAAACAAATCCCTTCTTTGCTTTTTTGTTTGGTAGCCATACACATTAATTAATCTGTGCTTGACATTCTGGAATGACACATCTAGGATAAGACATCGGCCTGGGCTCAGGTCAATCACTTTTTCACACTGGAAGTCATATCCCTTGAATAGAAACCCCACCCCATCACACAGGTCAGGGCCGTAGGACCAAAAAGATGCACCGCTTGTCCATTCCGCGGAAACTGACGAAATTTCCCTAAGGGACGAGAGTCTGGTTTCCTGCAGGAATAAAATGTCAAAATCAAGTTGAAGGCGTTATATGTCAGCGATCGTCTCTTCCTGGTTTTTATGGAGTTGACATTTAAAGACCCTACTTTTAGAGGGGTGAGGGAGGGATGTGTCATTCTGAGTTGATGTTGTTACACTCCACATGTCCTCTATTTGTGCTTTTTCCCCTTCGTTTTCCTTTTGCCAGGCGATGACCCTCTTTTGTTGGAAGGCGGCTTCATCTCCACGTCCTGTGAAGCTATAGGTTTATCACTTTTTCTGTCCGTCTTTGGGGTAACGGTTGTACCTATGACAGTGGATCCTGCAGGTTGTTCCACCTCCATCCTGTTGATGTTTTGAGGAGATGGTTCCTCCTGGAATTCCTCATTGCTTCTGCATCTGGGGCTTCGTGGATACTCGGTTCCTCTTTTTCCTGCTGTTCCTCTTCTTCCTGATCTTCCACCCTATCAGCCCAGGATTTTTGTAGCGGCTGAAACATGTTCCGTATCTCTAGGCGGTCAATCACTGCAGTAAGGTAACTTTTTTTTAATTCTTGGACAAGCTCAACTGCACGAGGGTTGTCCTTACTTGCTGACTTTGCAGCTGTGGGAATTTTCTTCCGGGACTTTTGAACCTCCCATGTGGATCCTCCTGCTTCCTCACCATTAGCCACTGCTTCTAGATGTTCTGGAGCAGGGAGTGCCTTCTGAATTTGTTCTTTTGTGCTTTCAAGGGGCATCTCCATCTCACGCCTCTCCTGGTGCACTGGTCCCTCTTGGGAGTCTTTGTTCTGTGCGGTCTGAGAAGAGAGGGGATTACTTCTGGTGTCCTCTCTTTCTACTGTGATTGAACTGCGAATTTCCTTTAAAACCTCCTCAATCGGACGCAAACCCATGGAGTCCCTCCTCTCTGCAGCTGGCCTCTGTGCCTCGGAGTGCAGGTCTTTGTCCACCTTTGTTGTAGGGTGCTGCAGGACATACTCTTGTGCTTGATTGTGTTGGACATGGGGACACACATTGTATGAATGCCCACTTCTTGAGCACAAGTTGCACAAAATGTTGTTCTTACATTCATTTCGGTGGTGCCCCAAATCTTTGCATAGGCTGCATCTGATCTTGTTACACCCTGATGAAAAGTGTGATCTGGATCCGCACTTAAAGCAACATTTGGGCTGCCCACGGTAGAAACACCTTCCTCTTTCATTTCCAATGTATAGGAAGTTTGGTACGTGTGTCACAGTGTTGTCTGCACACACCAGTTTCACCTCAAACTGATATCCTCCATTCCAGTATTCACCATTGTAGAGTTTCCTTGGTCCTTTGAGTATGTCACACTGGCGCTTCAGCCAGAACTCAATGTCAGCCACTGGGATAGATTCGTGGTCAAAGATAATATTCACTATCACAGTCTCAGGCTTAGATATCGCTGTGGCCTCAAAAGACTTCCACTCAGGGCTGCTACTCACTGCTTTGTATCTCTCCCAGAATTTCTCAAGCTGGGTGGAGGTTTTAAAACTGATATCATAGTATGGTGAATAAGGGCCATGCAGGAGGGCTTAAACATCCTCTGGGTCAAAGCGCAAAGATTTCTTTATTAGTGTACAGTATTCCCCACATAATCAAAACCTGGATCTTTCTCTCTTGGTCCAGAAATGTCAGTCTCACCACATTCCTTCTTCTTAAAGGGTTTCTTATGGGAATAGTGGGAAAGAATCTCAAACCTTTCAGTGATTTCCATGCGTTTTGCTGTGAATCACTGGGTTTTGCTGGTTCTGTATTTTCCTGGCAGTCTGAGCCCCCAGCAGCTGAAACCTGATCCAGACTATCAGTGCTGATTGCAGGCACCAGGTACAGCTGATTGTCCTCTCTCAGTGAGGTTTCCCCTCTCTGGCAATCTGACTCCCCTGCAGCCTCTGTGTGTGTCTCCCTGCGGCCTCTGTGTGTTTCCCTGCGGCCTCTGTGTGTCTCCCTGCGGCCTCTGTGTGTCTCCCTGCGGCCTCTGTGTGTCTCCCTGCAGCCTCTGCGTGTCTCCCTGCAGCCTCTGCGTGTCTCCCTGCAGCCTCTGCGTGTCTCCCTGCAGCCTCTGCGTGTCTCCCTGCAGCTGAGAGCTGTTCCAGGTTAGCAGTGCTGGTTTCAGGTATCTGTGTATCTGTCAGGGCGTTAACCCTTTCTGGCTCACAGTTTAGCTCCATTGCCTCTTCAGAGTTTATTGCAATGGGCTCCGATTGAGAAGAAAGTTTCTCAGGGTCTCTTTCCATTGTTTCTGCCTCCGCTGCTGTCTGCAATGTACCTGTGTTTGCCTCCTGACTGACTCCTGCTGCAATCCCCTCATGTAGGAGGCTTTCAGCCTCAGTTTCCATGTGCTGAGGACTCTCGGCCTCAGTTTCCATGTGCTGAGGACTCTCAGCCTCAGTTTCCATGTGCTGAGGACTCTCAGCCTCGGTTTCCATGTGCTGAGGACTCGGCCTCAGTTTCCATGTGCTGAAGACTCTCAGCCTCGGTTTCCATGTGCTGAGGACTCTCAGCCTCGGTTTCCATGTGCTGAGGACTCTCGGCCTCAGTTTCCATGTGCTGAGGACTCTCTGCCTCAGTTTCCACGTGCTGAGGACTCTCGGCCTCAGTTTCCACGTGCTGAGGACTCTCGGCCTCAGTTTCCACGTGCTGAGGACTCTCGGCCTCAGTTTCCATGTGCTGAGGACTCTCGGCCTCAGTTTCCATGTGCTGAGGACTCTCGGCCTCAGTTTCCACGTGCTGAGGACTCTCGGCCTCAGTTTCCACGTGCTGAGGACTCTCGGCCTCAGTTTCCACGTGCTGAGGACTCTCGGCCTCAGTTTCCACGTGCTGAGGACTCTCGGCCTCAGTTTCCATGTGCTGAGGACTCTCGGCCTCAGTTTCCATGTGCTGAGGACTCTCAGCCTCTCTTCCCTTGGCACATTCAGCCTCTGCATTGGGTTTGGGCACTTTGCTATAAGGCTTGTTTGTCTGCCTGCAATCTCTTGCCGCCCGCCTCCTCTCTTCCAGCTCAGTCTCTCTCTTCTTTTTGCCCTCTGTATGACATTACTTTGCTGCTGGGATTTACTGCTCTGGGTTTGTATGTTACTTTCCCCGGACTGAACCAGCACCTCACCCGTTCCTTGTGTCTCTTCCTCCGTTCCTTCCTGCTCAGCAATCTCTTTCTCTCTTGTCTTTTCTCTCTGAATTCTCCTCAATTCTCTCTCCGTTTGCAAAAGATCCTCAGTGTCAGTAACATCCAGGCCACAGCCCCTGGGGTTCCCAGGTTCACCTGCCCCAGCACCACCACCCCCTCCTGGGTCTGAGGCCACGCTGAGCCCCTAGTGGGAGCTCAAACAGACACAGCCTCTCTCTGCAAGGGTGACATCCTGAGTGCAGAGTATCAGGGACAGGCTCACACAGTCCCGGGTATATTTGTAATGTATGGTATTTTTTTTTATCCAAAAAAAGATTTTTTTTACAAACATATGTAGCCATGTGTAAAATTGGTGTTACATATCTCTCTTTCTGGCAGTAATCCTGGTAAGTATGCAGGGTTGCCAGTAGTCATCATGGAGGTTTGCCCTCAAACCCAGTGATGTGTCATATGTAGCAAAGGAAGTGACAGCATGCTTTTTGCCCACTGTTAGTGACACAGAGGTGGGTCTTTCTCAAGCCTATATATTGCACAGAACTTCCTAAAGTTAGTAGTGCAAGTCTGGTGTTCAAGGTTGAGTCAAGGCTGGGTCAAGTGTCTGCAGCAGTTCCAGTCTGTCTGTCAGAGAGGCACGTGGCAAAGTGACCGGCTGATTACACCCTGTGTCCAGGGCTCTGGCACAGCTGGTGGTCTCCCTTAGGGGAGAGGTGGAAAGACAACTTGATTAGAGATACAGAAGGAACCTTCCTGGAGATGGGCAACCTGATAATGTGCGGCTAAGTGTCGGCCGCTGTGATGGGCAGTCTGCCATATTCCTTGTAAATAAAGATGGCCGTGTTCAAGAGACCCTTCTCACCTGTGAGTGGAGTTACTCAGGGAGAAGGTGCACCCAGGAGTTCTCTTCCGGAAACTCCTCCCTGCTATCGTGGGGACCTGGATGGGATGGAGGCGCTGTACCAACTGTGAGTAGAACTCAGCACTACCTCATACGCCTGTCATGGTGAAATCCCCAACAACATCAAGCGGGAGACTCAGGAGTACTGTGAGCCAGCAGGTGCACCACACTGACATGTAACTGGGGCAGTTTCTCACATAGGGGTCAGGATCAGAAGGGCCCAGAGGGAAAAACCCTTACACATATCAATACAAAAGCAACAAACTTAACATGAAAATATACAATTGTACCTGTGGTTTACACTATATACAGAAAATATTTACACACTTACATCTGAACACCCGCCCATCTTCTCTCCCAGGACTTTATATCCCACCTGTCTCGTAGGGTATCCCCCTGACTGCAGAGTATCAGGGACAGGCTCAGACAGTCCCGTGTGTATATGTAATGTAGGGTGACCTCCTGAGTGCAGAGTATCAGGGACAGGCTCAGACAGTCCTGGGATTCAACATTGTGATCACTATTTATCTAAGTCTCTAAGTTTAATACTAACACTTTAATACTAACACTTTAATACTAACACTTTAATACTAACACTTTAATACTAACACTTTAATACACTTTTAATACTAACACTTTAATACACTTTTAATACTAATGTGCACTAGATTTATTAATGAAAATAATATATTTTTTTCTGTCTTTAGTAAATGTAAAGCAGTGTTTTCCCTATTTTGCTATAGTTATGCTAAATATACATCCAGGATTGCCTTCTAATATTTACCTTTTATTAGATGTAGGTATATTAAAATGACATATATTTATATATGGATCCAATGTTGTTAGATAAATATGCCCCTTTGATTTAAGTCTCGATCTTACTATCCAAGATAACTCTTCTAAACAGGATGACAGAGCAATAATGATCATTTCTAAACTTTATTAAATCCTGTTTATCATTTACAACATGTGCAGATTTAATGATAACTGTTGTAAGATTCAAAGTGGGCCCTGGTAGACAATTGATTGAGGAAAGAAAAGAAGACTTTAGTAGGGCGGAGGGTGATGGGCGGAGGGTGATGGGCGGAGGGTGGTGGGCGGAGGGTGATGGGCGGAGGGTGATGGGCGGAGGGTGGTGGGCGGAGGGTGATGGGCGGAGGGTGGTGGGCGGAGGGTGATGGGCGGAGGGTGATGGGCGGAGGGTGGTGGGCGGAGGGTGGTGGGCGGAGGGTGATGGGCGGAGGGTGGTGGGCGGAGGGTGGTGGGCGGAGGGTGATGGGCGGAGGGTGGTGGGCGGAGGGTGATGGGCGGAGGGTGGTGGGCGGAGGGTGGTGGGCGGAGGGTGATGGGCGGAGGGTGATGGGCGGAGGGTGGTGGGCGGAGGGTGGTGGGCGGAGGGTGGTGGGCGGAGGGTGATGGGCGGAGGGTGATGGGCGGAGGGTGGTGGGCGGAGGGTGGTGGGCGGAGGGTGGTGGGCGGAGGGTGGTGGGCGGAGGGTGGTGGGCGGAGGGTGATGGGCGGAGGGTGGTGGGCGGAGGGTGGTGGGCGGAGGGTGGTGGGCGGAGGGTGGTGGGCGGAGGGTGGTGGGCGGAGGGTGATGGGCGGAGGGTGATGGGCGGAGGGTGATGGGCGGAGGGTGATGGGCGGAGGGTGGTGGGCGGAGGGTGGTGGGCGGAGGGTGATGGGCGGAGGGTGATGGGCGGAGGGTGGTGGGCGGAGGGTGGTGGGCGGAGGGTGGTGGGCGGAGGGTGATGGGCGGAGGGTGGTGGGCGGAGGGTGATGGGCGGAGGGTGGTGGGCGGAGGGTGGTGGGCGGAGGGTGGTGGGCGGAGGGTGATGGGCGGAGGGTGGTGGGCGGAGGGTGGTGGGCGGAGGGTGGTGGGCGGAGGGTGGTGGGCGGAGGGTGATGGGCGGAGGGTGGTGGGCGGAGGGTGATGGGCGGAGGGTGATGGGCGGAGGGTGGTGGGCGGAGGGTGGTGGGCGGAGGGTGATGATGGACGATGATTGATGATGCTGGGAGTGGAGACTTCTTTTCAGTGACTTGAACCCGTTGAATAGATTATATATGCACAATTAGTTACTGTACATATACCCCAAGCTGAGGGGTCAGGCATAACAGAAATAGTTACTGTACGTATACCCCACAGCTGAGGGGTCAGACATAACAGAAATAGTTACTGTACGTATACCCCACAGCTGAGGGGTCAGACATAACAGGAATAGTTACTGTACATATACCCCACAGCTGAGGGGTCAGGCATAACAGGAATAGTTACTGTACATATACCCCACAGCTGAGGGGTCAGACATAACAGGAATAGTTACTGTACGTATACCCCACAGCTGAGGGGTCAGGCATAACAGGAATAGTTACTGTACATATACCCCACAGCTGAGGGGTCAGGCATAACAGGAATAGTTACTGTACGTATACCCCACAGCTGAGGGGTCAGGCATAACAGGAATAGTTACTGTACATATACCCCACAGCTGAGGGGTCAGGCATAACAGGAATAGTTACTGTACGTATACCCCACAGCTGAGGGGTCAGGCATAACAGGAATAGTTACTGTACGTATACCCCACAGCTGAGGGGTCAGGCATAACAGGAATAGTTACTGTACATATACCCCACAGCTGAGGGGTCAGACATAACAGGAATAGTTACTGTACGTATACCCCACAGCTGAGGGGTCAGACATAACAGGAATAGTTACTGTACATATACCCCACAGCTGAGGGGTCAGGCATAACAGGAATAGTTACTGTACATATACCCCACAGCTGAGGGGTCAGACATAACAGGAATAGTTACTGTACATATACCCCACAGCTGAGGGGTCAGGCATAACAGGAATAGTTACTGTACATATACCCCACAGCTGAGGGGTCAGACATAACAGGAATAGTTACTGTACATATACCCCACAGCTGAGGGGTCAGACATAACAGGAATAGTTACTGTACATACCCCACAGCTGAGGGCTCAGGCACAACAGGAATAGTTACTGTACATATACCCCACAGCTGAGGGGTCAGGCATAACAGGAATAGTTACTGTACATATACCCCACAGCTGAGGGGTCAGACATAACAGGAATAGTTACTGTACATATACCCCACAGCTGAGGGGTCGGGCATAACAGGAATAGTTACTGTGCATATACCCCACAGCTGAGGGCTCAGACATAACAGAAATAGTTACTTTCAATATCCTCTTTGTTTTTCTCTTTCTCAAGTTTGCTATTTTGCCAACTGTCTGGAGCGAGATTTATTCCATTTTCCCACACGGCAAAACTGGCGCTTGAATTGTTATTTATGAAAATATATACAGCATACCCCGCATTAACGTACGCAATGGGTCCAGAGCATGTATGTAACACAGGCATACCCCGCATTAACGTACGCAATGGGACCGGAGCATGTATGTAAAGCAAAAATGTACTTAAAGTGAAGCACTACCATTTTCCCACTTATCGATGCATGTACTGTACTGCAACCGTTATATACGTGCATAACTGATGTAAATAACACGTGTAACAGGCTCTATAGTCTCCCCGCTTGCTCACAGCTTCGGTACAGGTAGGGAGCCGGTATTGCTGTTCAGGACGTGCTGACAGGCGCATGCGCGAGCTGCCGTTTGCCTATTGGGCGATATGTCCTTACTCGCCAGTGTACTTAAAGTGAGTGTCCTTAAACCGGGGTATGCCTGTATATATATTTTTTTGTTTAATGCAATAAGATAAATGTTTTCATAAACCTGGTGCTGTTTTTACACTAATTTTGCAGCTTGTAGAATCTGAGAGCTAGTCTCCAATGTCTTCTCCTGCAGGTGAAGTGATGGCGACAGCAAGGACTGTAGGGATCTTCTCAAGAGATGTAGAGAACTCAAAGTGGTTAGAACAGCTGCTGAAGTCAGAACCTTTCCATAAGAGAGGGATAGATATCCGACCCGTGTACATCTCCAACGATGGTTCCCAGTTCAGAGGGGAGGTCTCCCACTGCACATTCGCCATCCTGTACCACACCAAGAATCGAGGGATGGTCAATGTCACCAATGTGACAGACTCGCTGTATGATACGGAGCTGGATCATCTATACAATGTACTGGGTAAAATATGCCTTTATATATGTATCTTCCCCTAACCAAAGCACAGTGACACACCAACAGAGCCACATGTTCACCAAAACTCATATTCCCCATGGCCGGATAACCATGCCCTTGTACACGTAGCAAGACTCTGTGTCTCCGGAGCCAGGGTCTAAGGTGTAAAGTCAGCGGTCCTGGGGACAGTATATGACGTGATGTAGCTGTGCGCGGGGGTCCAAGCGTCTGAATGGGACCCCCCAGTGTTAATCCTCTGGGGGGCCGCAACCACTGCAGTCACGTAATAGCAGCACTGAAGGCCCTTAGTCTTGCTACATCTGTATATACTGCGCACCTGGTCCTGTATCCGTCTCCTGTAACAAGCTTCTTGGCTCATAGGGTTTTTTGTGTCGGTCATTGCACAGATTATTTATATATATTTTCTATTATATTGACACTCATTTGCGCCTGATTTCTGCAAACAAAAAACCCCAGTGACATATCATCCAATGATATCTCAGAAATGGGGGGAAATAAATTTCTGTATACCTTTCCTGTCTTTGGATGTAGCACTGAGCTCTGTCTATGTTTCATGTTCTGTCTCTGGTTTTAAACACCTTTCCTTTCTAACAAGATGTCCAACCTTCTTTTTTTTTAACATATCTATTGTATCAGCCATCACAGCCTCCATGGGTAATACATTCTCATATTGGAAGTCCAGACTCCGGAAGAGTCAAATATTCAGTATAGGTCTGTATACTCACATTCTGAAAATGTATCCTGAGCCCTGGTTGTGGGGTAAAAGGCTGACCATATTGTGTTCATGAAACCAATTTATGGTGCTCAAAATATTAACAATTTATTCCCCAGCCAAATATATATGTATTGTTAAATGATGCGATATGATTTGTTTTCACTTACAGTACACAATACTTTAAGAAGCATTTTGAATTTTCAAAGCAGAAACACATGGTCTTTATTGTCCTTACTGGGAGAGACCTCCTTCTTCATAGGACCTTTACCCGGCTTAAGAGATTGACGATCTATATGTGAAAAGGGGTATACTCGTGTAACAGATCATTCCATGTGCTGTGTAGGGAAGCCCAACGTCATTGTGGTGATTGATGACCTGGAGGACAGCAGCTCTGAGAAGAAGAATGATATCCTCCAGAATCAGAGCAGCATCAAGGAACAGGCCCGTGAGCTGTTTCTCTTCAGCACGGAGGAGAAGGACAACCATACAATCACTTCAATGAAGGAGAAAATAAAAACAATGAAAGAAATCCTGTGTGAAGGTAATTTGGTGCAGACCTATACCTCATCTTCCAACATCCATCGCCCACCTGCTGTTATCAGGAAACGTGTCATGTATAACCGACCTCGAACTCACATTTGTGTCTTTCTAACCTACCAAGCACCCATCTCTCCACCTCATTTCAATCTCATTTAAAGGGTAGTCCCACTCTTGACACCAAAGCGAACCAATGGTAGGCACCTATATAATAGCCTATACATTCTCTGATAACTATTCATATTCTTTTTGAACAACAACCTCTTCATTTCCATAGAGACCTGCACATTTATGACCATAATATAGTTTTACACCCAAAGATCTAAAGTGAGAGGAGTCGCGTTACTTTTTTAGGTTATTTTTTTTTTTTTAGAAGAAGAAGAATGTGACAATAAACAAAATCCCCCTGAAATAAGCTCTATATTGTTCTCTTCACATTCATCTGATTCTTGTTGGGCAGATTTCATTCCCTATAACATTTGTTATGCCAAATACAAGGAAGGGGAGGGAATAATCCAGAGACAGCCAGACACATGTTGAGAGAGACATATCATCTGGGGAAGAGCCTTTACCCTCCATGGGGGGGGGGGGGGGGGTCATGGCATTCGGAATGGCTAATATTTGTGGGGATTTCAGCGTTTGAGTCTCTTCCGTCCAATGGGACTGTGGTTCCTTTAGCTATGAGTTCTGAGGCTCAATCACCACCGGAGCTGCACCAGTGCTGAACCCAACTCAACTGCTTTCTGCCCGAATCCTACTCCCAGTACCCCCAGAGCACCCCGCCTGTCCCTCTTGTGTGCAGTGCTGAATGACGAATGTCGTGCCTTGTGTGAATGACCCATATCAAATGAACTATTTGCTGATTCCTTCTGTTTGATGACGGTAACAGTGTTGATCAAAAAAGAGAATTTTGATCAGAAAGGCAACCCTTTATACACAGCACTCTAATCATATGTAGTATATTTGTGGACATATAGGATTTGTCCTGCAAAATTACTGCGTCAGCAGGTAAGTGCTGTCAGAATCACCGTAGAAATCAAAAATCAATAACATTTTATTATGTCTATATTGACGTTAAAAACACAGATGCAATATTAAAAATCCCCATATTGATGTGGCTGATATGAATAGTAAGATAACAAGGTAAGTATATTAGGTCAATATTAAACTATTCATATCCAATCATCCAGATAAGTAAGTATACAGTGATGAGCTGCAGAGATAGGCTATAGTTGTATCAGAGACAAATGCCCATGTCTATGTAAGTTGGATTGGTTATAATAAATCAGCAAACAAAGAAAGGCTTTCAAATAGTCAGATGCTACCTTGAAAACCCTTTTGGAAAAGGTGTTTCCAGCTTTAATTAACTCTCATATGTGTAGATTGAGAGGCAATGCTGTGCATCTATGCTGCTGTTATAACATTGGGATATGTAGCAGAGTGTTATACAATATAACAGCACAATGTCTGCTATGTAACCATAAACAAGTAGCAGTAGAGTGATTATTTGCTCGCTGATGACTAGAAGAATTCAAAACACTTTTGAGGTTAATAGTGTTTGTTGGTCACTGGCAGTATATATAAGTGCTGACTCTCTGAAACACAGCCGCATCACACGCACTATCGGGATGAATATATCATCTCTACTTGGCTCTAGTAGTGTATAGCATAGGTGGTTTCTAGGTAACACAATAATCAAACCTATTATACCTAAGTCATGCACTTTTGTGGAATAGATTATATATGCAAAGATCAAAGAGGAGGCAACTGGGACCAACGACTATTACAACAGGAATGTCGTTGGATATTCCAACTTCAAACCCTGGCCCCTAATGGACTCAATGAAGGGTTCATATTTACACCGTTTATCTAAACAATTTACAGTTATGGTGGTAGAGTGATGCTTAGATCTTGTACACTGTACCTATCACATATCAATCACATATACGAATCTGATTTGCTGTAATTTATAGGAGCAGATTTTCACAATATACACTTTTATTGGCACCTGATTTTTTATATTTATATAAATATGTTTCACTAATATTCAGTATCACGGTTAAAAGATATATTCACATTTTGTGTTGTGGTTTGATTATACCCATATATTTGGGTTAAGGAATACACCACTCGATCCTATACCTGTACATTACACTTATCATATATCAGTTACAAATTATATTAAATTGACCTGCATTGACCATTAAGGGCAGGTCTTCTATATTTCAACTAACACTCCTACACACTTACACTTTAGTTTTGGGTTCTAATGCAATTACACACTACAAATATACACACATTTTACTAATTTTATATACATATGTTCTATTAATATTTTACATCACAGTAATAAGATATATTTACATTTTGTGTTGTGGGTTATTATACTATATATTTGGTTAAAGGAATACACCACTCAATCCTATTCCTGTACATTACACCTATCACATATTAGTTACAAATTATACTAATATGACCTGCATTGACCATTAAGGGCAGGTCCTTTATAATTCAATTCACATTCCTACACACTCTAACCTTTGTTTTGGGTTTTTAGTAATAATACACTATAAAGGTATACACACATTATTTATTTTATTATTATCATTTTATTATTTTATCATTTCCTTATTTCTTTATACAATATTATTTTCATTAGTTATTTGTCTATTTAGTATATGAACACATCATTTTCCTTTCCTCCCTCCCCCCCTTTTTTTCGGTTTGTTTTATTTCCAATAACCATACACAATGATTACACACAAATATACCCTTTATTTATTTTATTTCGATTCATAGTCCATTAACTGCATATCTTGTCCACAAACACACTCTTTGCATATTTTGCTCAGATGTCATTTCACAATACCTATGTTATGATCTGAATTCGTATGGGTAATCAAATAATGATCTGAACTCGTGGGGTTAATAAAATCCTGAGACACTGTTGTAGTCCAATTCCACTCTCCTTGTGGACTGGACCGCTCCTTCAGGTCTGACTCCGCCTATTTTAGGTTGGAGGATGTACCTCAAAGGAGTATTTAAATGACTCACCCAAGGATCAAACTCCTATCCCTCCTCCCCCTGATGAAGCGTGTGTAACACGCGAAACGGCGTCGGGGAACGTAGGGCGTCACGGCGGTGACGTCACTCTAAGTGGCAACACCCAGATCGAGGCAGAGAAGCAGGCCTGTATTGTGTAGCGGCAATATTTGAACTAATGCTTTACTAAATGATAATCGCTGCATATTTCCAAAGTGTTTTTGGCATAATAGGTTTGATTATTGTGTTACCTAGAAACCACCAATGCTATACACTACTAGAGCCAAGTAGAGATGATATATTCATCCCGATAGTGCGTGTGATGCGGCTGTGTTTCAGAGAGTCAGCACTTATATATACTGCCAGTTACTAACAAACACTATTAACCTCAAAAGTGTTTTGAATTCTTCTGGTCATCAGCGAGCAAATAATCACTCTACTGCTACTTGTTTATGGTTACATAGCAGACATTGTGCTGTTATATTGTATAACACTCTGCTACATATCCCAATGTTATAACAGCAGCATAGATGCACAGCATTGCCTCTCAATCTACACATATGAGAGTTAATTAAAGCTGGAAACACCTTTTCCAAAAGTTTTTTCAAGGTAGCATCTGACTATTTAAAAGCCTTTCTTTGTTTGCTGATTTATTATAACCAATCCAACTTACATAGACATGGGCATTTGTCTCTGATACAACTATAGCCTATCTCTGCAGCTCATCACTGTATACTTACTTATCTGGATGATTGGATATGAATAGTTTAATATTGACCTAATATACTTACCTTGTTATCTTACTATTCATATCAGCCACATCAATATGGGGATTTTTAATATTGCATCTGTGTTTTTAACGTCAATATAGACATAATAAAATGTTATTGATTTTTGATTTCTACGGTGATTCTGACAGCACTTACCTGCTGACGCAGTAATTTTGCAGGACAAATCCTATATGTCCACAAATATACTACATATGATTAGAGTGCTGTGTATAAAGGGTTGCCTTTCTGATCAAAATTCTCTTTTTTGATCAACACTGTTAATATCATATATTAACCCTTTGAGCACCAGTCATATATTTCCACTCTACAAATACATATTGGTGAATGCGGTTTCAGTTACATATTCTGTTTGATGACGGGTAAGATCGGGTGGGGTTATGGTCGAATAATATGTATTGTTTATTCCTTTTACAGGCAGAGCCGGTGCAGGGAAGCCAGACCAGGTAATGCATTCTCTTTACTTTGCACGATGTAGAATTTGTCTCCCCTGAGATCAGCAGCACATGGGTCACACAGGACATTTAAGCATTCGGATGAAGCGTATACAGCACATATATATATATATAGGATGTATAAAGATCGTGTGGGTCCCATTCATTCATCTTTCTAGCTCCGTACAGTAAGTATCCGGGTTACACCTGACCGCGCGATGGAAAGGACTCGTCATGTAAATCTATTTGCTTGCCAGGAATCTAAAGACAAAAACACGAAGGAAAAGAAATCGGATGTCTTTAAAGAGAGAACATCACAAGCATCGGGATTGGAAGATAAAGCAATAGGGCTCTATGTATAACAGGGAATAGTGGGTTTGAAGCATTGCTCCGTGTTTTTTTTTATAGCAGAATTGCGGTGTAAGTAAGAACAGTTTCTTACCTCTGATGCAGAAATTTAGATATTAATGCCACTTCAGATATAAAGGATTTTTTAGGGCAAATAAGAAATGAAAGAATGGGGAAGAGAGAAGCAGACTGTGATACATCTCATTATACAGTAATAAGCGCACCATGTAAGTGCTCCCAAACTCCTCCAACTGACGCCCCCCACGGTGCAAGCTGGGGCAGAGACGCAGAATGTGATGCATCTCATTATAATCTGTGCACCATGTAACTCCCCCAACTCCTCCTACTGACTCTCCCCAAGGTGCAAGCTGCGGCAGAGACACAGAATGTGATACATCTCATTATAATCTGTGCACCATGTAACTCCCCCAACTCCTCCTACTGACTCTCCCCAAGATGCAAGCTGGGGCAGAGACGCAGAATGGGATACATCTCATTATAATCTGTGCACCATGTAACTCCCCCCAACTCCTCCTACTGACTCTCCCCAAGATGCAAGCTGGGGCAGAGACGCAGAATGTGATACATCTCATTATAATCTGTGCCCCATGTAACTCCCCCCAACTCCTCCTACTGACTCCCCCCAAGGTGCATGCTGGGGCAGAGACACAGAATGTGATACATCTCATTATAATCTGTGCCCCATGTAACTCCCCCCCAACTCCTCCTACTGACTCCCCAAGGTGCAAGCTGGGGCAGAGACGCAGAATGTGATACATCCCATTATAATCTGTGCACCATGTAACTCCCCCCAACTCCTCCTACTGACTCTCCCCAAGGTGCAAGCTGGGACAGAGACGCAGAATGGGATACATCTCATTATAATCTGTGCACCATGTAACTCCTCCTACTGACTCTCCCCAAGGTGCAAGCTGGGGCAGAGACGCAGAATGACATACTGTACATCTCATTATAATCTATGCACCATGTAATTCCTCCCAACTCCTCCTACTGACTCTCCCCAAGGTGCAAGCTGGGGCAAAGATACACCATGTTACTCTCCCCACGTCACAAGCCATGTCAGACGGGGTTTAAAACTTTGATACTTCGGGGCTTGATGAAAGCTCCCCCAGTTTCCCCACTAAATTACCTTGATACATAAACCCCACAGCTTTCGTCTCACCCTCAGGGTTATATGGAGAATGTAGGAATTGGATGAGGGGTATATTATTTTGTCCATGTGTATATCTCACTTGCTTTTAAGCTGCAGGGCTGCTTTTTGCTTCTGCTATTAATCTGTTTCCTTCCCAGGATCCTAATGACATGAATGGAAGAGAAGGCAACTCCGGAAAAGCTGTCACATCACAACCAAAGTCTGTACAGCAGGGGGTACGGAGCACGGTAACTCAACGCTTATTAATCTTCCTAGAGAGACTGACACTGAAACGGAAACATTCTCACGTGCACGTTATCTCCCTCATCGTGGGAGCCTCCCCCTCATTTTTATGGCGCCTTCCCTCTTATCCCTACGCCCTGTACCCTCCTATAATATCTTCCGCTTAGTTATTAGGCCCATGTTTACTAAGCGGTAGAGATGGGAGAATCCGCTTCCCGGATTTTCTCGCATGTTCTCCCCAGAATCCGTTTTGCGGTGTACAATCTACAGCAGGGTGTGGTCAGTTTTAATCTGTGCGGATTTATCCAAAATCGCCGTTGGGTACAACCTGTAGACGGGTTTCCCGAATTTCTGGCTTCTCTTCCTTCTCCTTCTTCCCTTTGCCGCCCACTATAAAGGCCAGTGGGATGTTACCCACAAGGAGATTGCTGCTTCCTAAACCTCCCCCTTCCCCAGGACTTACTTACACTGACGGATACCGTATCTCTACACTTAATATTTGGGAAGGTAGAAATGTCAACAAAAGACAAAGATACCCAGTGCTACGTGCTGTGACGTGGCTGCACACTGGTCACGCCGTGACGTGGCTGCATACTGGTCACGCCATGACGTGGCTGCATACTGGTCATGCCGTGACGTGGCTGCATGCTGGTCATGCCGTGACGTGGCTGCATACTGGTCATTCCGTGACGTGGCTGCATACTGGTCATGCCGTGACGTGGCTGCATACTGGTCATGCCGTGACGTGGCTGCATACTGGTCACGCCGTGACGTGGCTGCATACTGGTCACGCCGTGACGTGGCTGCATACTGGTCAAGCCGTGACGTGGCTGCATGCTGGTCATGCCGTGACGTGGCTGCATGCTGGTCATGCCGTGACGTGGCTGCATACTGGGCATGCCGTGACGTGGCTGCATACTGGGCATGCCGTGACGTGGCTGCATACTGGGCATGCCGTGACGTGGCTGCATACTGGGCATGCCGTGACGTGGCTGCATACTGGGCATGCCGTGACGTGGCTGCATACTGGGCATGCCGTGACGTGGCTGCATACTGGGCATGCCGTGACGTGGCTGCATGCTGGTCATGCCGTGACGTGGCTGCATGCTGGTCATGCCGTGACGTGGCTGCATGCTGGTCATGCCGTGACGTGGCTGCATGCTGGTCCGTGACGTGGCTGCATGCTGGTCACGCCGTGACGTGGCTGCATGCTGGTCACGCCGTGACGTGGCTGCATACTGGTCACGCCGTGACGTGGCTGCATACTGGTCATGCCGTGACGTGGCTGCATGCTGGTCATGCCGTGACGTGGCTGCATGCTGGTCATGCCGTGACGTGGCTGCATGCTGGTCATGCCGTGACGTGGCTGCATGCTGGTCATGCCGTGACGTGGCTGCATACTGGTCACGCCGTGACGTGGCTGCGTACTGGTCACGCCGTGACGTGGCTGCATGCTGGTCACGCCGTGACGTGGCTGCATACTGGTCACGCCGTGACGTGGCTGCATACTGGTCATGCCGTGACGTGGCTGCATGCTGGTCATGCCGTGACGTGGCTGCATGCTGGTCATGCCGTGACGTGGCTGCATACTGGTCATGCCGTGACGTGGCTGCATGCTGGTCATGCCGTGACGTGGCTGCATACTGGTCATGCCGTGACGTGGCTGCATGCTGGTCATGCCGTGACGTGGCTGCATACTGGTCATGCCGTGACGTGGCTGCATGCTGGGCATGCCGTAACGTGGCTGCAGGTTTATAACGCTTTGGCCAAAGGGTTAAACTAAAGGACCCTTATTCATGAGAATACTAACATTGAAGTATTTAACTGTGTCTTGTCACATTGGATGTAGCATTAAGTATCTGTGTCTTTTGTTGTATATATATTTGGCCACGTTCAGTAGCACTCCTTTTGACACACACACACACACACACACACACACACACACACACACACACACACACACACACACACACACACACACACACACACACACACACACACACACACACACACACACACACACACACACACACACACACACACACACACACACACACACACACCGGACTCGTTTATTTCCTGAACAGGAAGAAAGCAGGAACTGGAAGATAAACCCGTACATTTTATCTTCTTCTCATTCACCTCCATTAATATTAGTGCAAGGTGCAGCGACGTACAATCACTCTCTTCATCTGAGCCCGTCCTGCACCACGGTGTGAAGGGCCAAACTGCTCCAAGGTAAAAAGATCCGGCCCGCACAGGTACATCTTTAACGCACCCCACCTCGTCAGCAGTATGGCCCCCCATGTCACACCTCGTGAACCCCCTATTGTTCCCTCCCTCTTCATATGTATTTCTCTCTCCCCTCAATTATCCCACTCACTCAATCCCCCTCCTCACACTCACTCAATCCCCCTCCTCACACTCACTCAATCCCCCTCCTCACACTCACTCAATCCCCCTCCTCACACTCACTCAATCCCCCTCCTCACACTCACTCAATCCCCCTCCTCACACTCACTCAATCCCCCTCCTCACACTCACTCAATCCCCCTCCTCACACTCACTCAATCCCCCTCCTCACACTCACTCAATCCCCCTCCTCACACTCATTTCCTCCCCCTTCACAAAATATATTTTAAAAAAACACACCCCCCATACAAAAAACCTTCCGACCCCCAAATACGTACAAGAAAATCCCCCCCCCCCCCAAATATATACAAAAAAACACCTCCCAATACATATATACAAATACAAATACAGCTCAACCCCTTTATAACGCGATGCAAGCGTGGCTCCCAATTTTCGTAGTTATGAATACTTTACGACACGATTATTGGTGTCTTAAATACTTTATTGTACAATGCATACAATCGTACATAATTTCTAACGCGATCCGCTTATAGCGCCATGTGATTCTTAGGACCCCAAGCAAAGCGTTATCAGGGGGTTGAGCTGTACATATAAAAACAAAACAATACATATATAAAAAAAAAAAAACAATACATATATAAAAAAAAAAAAACAATACATATATAAAAAAAAAAAAACAATACATATATAAAAAAAAAAAAACAATACATATATAAAAAAAAAAAACAATACATATAAACCCCCAATATATATATATAAAAAAACAAATACATATACTGTACAGTAAAAGCCCCAAATGCATATACAATTCCTAAAATACATAGAAAAGCACCAAAAACATATAAAAAGCTCCAAATTCACATAAAAAAAACTAAATACCTATAAAAATAACCAAATACATATTTAAAAAAACAAACACGTATATAACACAGACTTACCTTGGGGGCGGTCTCAGGCCCGGGAGCTGCGGCTGCCTGTCTTCTAGCTGCCACGGGCCCTGGCTCTCACCAGCTGCAGGCTTCTCCTTCCTCACGGACTGTCCCACTCCGAGCTTCTGCCGGGCATCTGTCAGCTCGCTGAGCTTCTGGTGCGCGCCGGGCATCTGTCAGCTCGCTGAGCTTCTGGTGCGCGCCCCGGGCATCTGTCAGCACGCTGAGCTTCTGGCGCGCGCCGGGCATCTGTCAGCACGCTGAGCTTCTGGCGCGCCCCGGGCATCTGTCAGCACGCTGAGCTTCTGGCGCGCCCCGGGCATCTGTCAGCACGCTGAGCTTCTGGCGCGCCCCGGGCATCTGTCAGCACGCTGAGCTTCTGGTGCGCCCCGGGCATCTGTCAGCACGCTGAGCTTCTGGCGCGCGCCGGGCATCTGTCAGCACGCTGAGCTTCTGGCGCGCGCCGGGCATCTGTCAGCACGCTGAGCTTCTGGCGCGCGCCGGGCATCTGTCAGCACGCTGAGCTTCTGGCGCGCGCCGGGCATCTGTCAGCACGCTGAGCTTCTGGCGCGCGCTGGGCATCTGTCAGCACGCTGAGCTTCTGGCGCGCGCCGGGCATCTGTCAGCACGCTGAGCTTCTGGCGCGCGCCGGGCATCTGTCAGCACGCTGAGCTTCTGGCGCGCGCCGGGCATCTGTCAGCACGCTGAGCTTCTGGCGCGCGCCGGGCATCTGTCAGCACGCTGAGCTTCTGGCGCGCGCCGGGCATCTGTCAGCACGCTGAGCTTCTGGCGCGCGCCGGGCATCTGTCAGCACGCTGAGCTTCTGGTGCGCGCCGGGCATCTGTCAGCACGCTGAGCTTCTGGTGCGCGCCCCGGGCATCTGTCAGCACGCTGAGCTTCTGGTGCGCGCCCCGGGCATCTGTCAGCACGCTGAGCTTCTGGTGCGCGCCGGGCATCTGTCAGCACGCTGAGCTTCTGGTGCGCGCCGGGCATCTGTCAGCACGCTGAGCTTCTGGCGCGCGCCGGGCATCTGTCAGCACGCTGAGCTTCTGGTGCGCGCCGGGCATCTGTCAGCACGCTGAGCTTCTGGTGCGCCCCGGGCATCTGTCAGCACGCTGAGCTTCTGGTGCGCGCCGGGCATCTGTCAGCACGCTGAGCTTCTGGTGCGCGCCGGGCATCTGTCAGCACGCTGAGCTTCTGGCGCGCCCCGGGCATCTGTCAGCACGCTGAGCTTCTGGTGCACGCCGGGCATCTGTCAGCACGCTGAGCTTCTGGCGCGCCCCGGGCATCTGTCAGCACGCTGAGCTTCTGGTGCGCGCCGGGCATCTGTCAGCACGCTGAGCTTCTGGTGCGCCCCGGGCATCTGTCAGCACGCTGAGCTTCTGGTGCGCGCCGGGCATCTGTCAGCACGCTGAGCTTCTGGTGCGCGCCGGGCATCTGTCAGCACGCTGAGCTTCTGGTGCGCGCCGGGCATCTGTCAGCACGCTGAGCTTCTGGTGCGCGCCGGGCATCTGTCAGCACGCTGAGCTTCTGGTGCCCCGGGCATCTGTCAGCACGCTGAGCTTCTGGTGCGCCCCGGGCATCTGTCAGCACGCTGAGCTTCTGGTGCGCGCCGGGCATCTGTCAGCACGCTGAGCTTCTGGTGCGCGCCGGGCATCTGTCAGCACGCTGAGCTTCTGGCGCGCGCCGGGCATCTGTCAGCACGCTGAGCTTCTGGTGCACGCCGGGCATCTGTCAGCACGCTGAGCTTCTGGTGCGCCCCGGGCATCTGTCAGCACGCTGAGCTTCTGGTGCGCGCCGGGCATCTGTCAGCACGCTGAGCTTCTGGCGCCCCGGGCATCTGTCAGCACGCTGAGCTTCTGGTGCGCCCCGGGCATCTGTCAGCACGCTGAGCTTCTGGTGCGCGCCGGGCATCTGTCAGCACGCTGAGCTTCTGGCGCGCCCCGGGCATCTGTCAGCACGCTGAGCTTCTGGTGCACGCCGGGCATCTGTCAGCACGCTGAGCTTCTGGTGCGCGCCGGGCATCTGTCAGCACGCTGAGCTTCTGGTGCACGCCGGGCATCTGTCAGCACGCTGAGCTTCTGGTGCGCGCCGGGCATCTGTCAGCACGCTGAGCTTCTGGTGCACGCCCCGGGCATCTGTCAGCACGCTGAGCTTCTGGTGCGCCCCGGGCATCTGTCAGCACGCTGAGCTTCTTGCGCGCCCCGGGCATCTGTCAGCACGCTGAGCTTCTGGCGCGCCCCGGGCATCTGTCAGCACGCTGAGCTTCTGGTGCGCGCCCCGGGCATCTGTCAGCACGCTGAGATTCTGGTGCGCGCCGGGCATCTGTCAGCACGCTGAGCTTCTGGTGCCCCGGGCATCTGTCAGCACGCTGAGCTTCTGGTGCGCGCCGGGCATCTGTCAGCACGCTGAGCTTCTGGTGCGCGCCGGGCATCTGTCAGCACGCTGAGCTTCTGGCGCGCCCCGGGCATCTGTCAGCACGCTGAGCTTCTGGTGCGCGCCCCGGGCATCTGTCAGCACGCTGAGCTTCTGGTGCGCGCCGGGCATCTGTCAGCACGCTGAGCTTCTGGTGCGCGCCGGGCATCTGTCAGCTCGCTGAGCTTCTGGTGCGCGCCGGGCATCTGTCAGCTCGCTGAGCTTCTGGTGCGCGCCGGGCATCTGTCAGCACGCTGAGCTTCTGGTGCGCGCCGGGCATCTGTCAGCACGCTGAGCTTCTGGTGCGCGCCGGGCATCTGTCAGCACGCTGAGCTTCTGGTGCCCCGGGCATCTGTCAGCACGCTGAGCTTCTGGTGCGCGCCGGGCATCTGTCAGCACGCTGTGCTTCTGGTGCCCCGGGCATCTGTCAGCACGCTGAGCTTCTGGTGCCCCGGGCATCTGTCAGCACGCTGAGCTTCTGGTGCCCCGGGCATCTGTCAGCACGCTGAGCTTCTGGTGCCCCGGGCATCTGTCAGCACGCTGAGCTTCTGGTGCCCCGGGCATCTGTCAGCACGCTGAGCTTCTGGCGCGCCCCGGGCATCTGTCAGCACGCTGAGCTTCTGGTGCCCCGGGCATCTGTCAGCACGCTGAGCTTCTGGTGCCCCGGGCATCTGTCAGCACGCTTAGCTTCTGGTGCACGCCGGGCATCTGTCAGCACGCTGAGCTTCTGGTGCCCCGGGCATCTGTCAGCACGCTGAGCTTCTGGTGCGCGCCGGGCATCTGTCAGCACGCTGAGCTTCTGGTGCCCCGGGCATCTGTCAGCACGCTGAGCTTCTGGTGCCCCGGGCATCTGTCAGCACGCTGAGCTTCTGGTGTGCGCCGGGCATCTGTCAGCACGCTGAGCTTCTGGTGCGCGCCGGGCATCTGTCAGCACGCTGAGCTTCTGGTGCGCGCCGGGCATCTGTCAGCACGCTGAGCTTCTGGTGCCCCGGGCATCTGTCAGCACGCTGAGCTTCTGGTGCGCGCCCCGGGCATCTGTCAGCACGCTGAGCTTCTGGCGCGCCCCGGGTATCTGTCAGCACGCTGAGCTTCTGGCGCGCCGGGCATCTGTCAGCACGCTGAGCTTCTGGTGCGCGCCCCGGGCATCTGTCAGCACGCTGAGCTTCTGGTGCGCGCCCCGGGCATCTGTCAGCACGCTGAGCTTCTGGTGCGCGCCTGGCATCTGTCAGCACGCTGAGCTTCTGGTGCGCCTCGGGCATCTGTCAGCACGCTGAGCTTCTGGCGCGCCCCGGGCATCTGTCAGCTCGCTGAGCTTCTGGTGCGCCCCGGGCATCTGTCAGCACGCTGAGCTTCTGGCGCGCCCCGGGCATCTGTCAGCACGCTGAGCTTCTGGCGCACCCCGGGCATCTGTCAGCTCGCTGAGCTTCTGGTGCGCCCCGGGCATCTGTCAGCACGCTGAGCTTCTGGCGCGCGCCGGGCATCTGTCAGCACGCTGAGCTTCTGGCGCGCCCCGGGCATCTGTCAGCACGCTGAGCTTCTGGCGCGCCGGGCATCTGTCAGCACGCTGAGCTTCTGGTGCGCGCCGGGCATCTGTCAGCACGCTGAGCTTCTGGCGCACCCCGGGCATCTGTCAGCTCGCTGAGCTTCTGGTGCGCCCCGGGCATCTGTCAGCACGCTGAGCTTCTGGTGCGCGCCGGGCATCTGTCAGCACGCTGAGCTTCTGGTGCGCGCCGGGCATCTGTCAGCACGCTGAGCTTCTGGCGCGCGCCGGGCATCTGTCATCTCGCTGAGCTTCTGGTGCGCGCCCCGGGCATCTGTCAGCACGCTGAGCTTCTGGTGCGCGCCGGGCATCTGTCAGCACGCTGAGCTTCTGGTGCGCGCCGGGCATCTGTCAGCACGCTGAGCTTCTGGTGCGCGCCGGGCATCTGTCAGCACGCTGAGCTTCTGGCGCGCCCCGGGCATCTGTCAGCACGCTGAGCTTCTGGCGCGCGCCGGGCATCTGTCAGCACGCTGAGCTTCTGGTGCGCGCCGGGCATCTGTCAGCACGCTGAGCTTCTGGTGCGCCCCGGGCATCTGTCAGCACGCTGAGCTTCTGGCGCGCGCCGGGCATCTGTCAGCACGCTGAGCTTCTGGCGCGCGCCGGGCATCTGTCAGCACGCTGAGCTTCTGGTGCGCGCCGGGCATCTGTCAGCACGCTGAGCTTCTGGTGCGCGCCTGGCATCTGTCAGCACGCTGAGCTTCTGGTGCGCACCGGGCATCTGTCAGCACGCTGAGCTTCTGGTGCGCGCCGGGCATCTGTCAGCACGCTGAGCTTCTTGCGCGCACCGGGCATCTGTCAGCACGCTGAGCTTCTGGCGCGCGCCGGGCATCTGTCAGCACGCTGAGCTTCTGGTGCGCGCCGGGCATCTGTCAGCTCGCTGAGCTTCTGGCGCGCGCCGGGCATCTGTCAGCACGCTGAGCTTCTTGCGCGCACCGGGCATCTCTGTCAACACGCCGAGCGGGAGCTCAAACACACGCCGAGCGGGAGCTCAAACACACGCCGAGCGGGAGCTCAAACACGCCGAGAGCGGGAGCTCAAACACGCCGAGAGCGGGAGCTCAAACACGCCGAGAGCGGGAGCTCAAACACGCCGAGAGCGGGAGCTCAAACACACAGAGAGCGGGAGCTCAAACACACAGAGAGCGGGAGCTCAAACACACAGAGAGCGGGAGCTCAAACACACAGAGAGCGGGAGCTCAAACACACAGAGAGCGGGAGCTCAAACACACAGAGAGCGGGAGCTCAAACACACAGAGAGCGGGAGCTCAAACACACAGAGAGCGGGAGCTCAAACACACAGAGAGCGGGAGCTCAAACACACAGAGAGCGGGAGCTCAAACACACAGAGAGCGGGAGCTCAAACACACGCCGAGCGGGAGCTCAAACACACGCCGAGCGGGAGCTCAAACACACGCCGAGCGGGAGCTCAAACACGCCGAGAGCGGGAGCTCAAATACACAGAGAGCGGGAGCTCAAACACGCCGAGAGCGGGAGCTCAAACACGCCGAGAGCGGGAGCTCAAACACACAGGGAGCGGGAGCTCAAACACACAGGGAGCGGGAGCTCAAACACACAGAGAGCGGGAGCTCAAACACACAGAGAGCGGGAGCTCAAACACACAGAGAGCGGGAGCTCAAACACGCCGAGAGCGGGAGCTCAAACACACAGAGAGCGGGAGCTCAAACGCACCGCTCTAACCCGCATTGTTTGAGAAATCGCCCTATTCTAGTAGTTCCAATGAGATAATCGAGGCTCTCACCCAGCGAGCAACTCGCCAATTTCATCTCGCTACCCCGAGGAGGAAAAATGGGATTTGTGAGTAGGACTTAGAAAAAAATCCATATTTTGTGCAGGGAGATTGCCTGTAAGAGCTGTGCAGGGAGATGCAGCTCTCTCTGTGCAGGGAGATCGCCTGTAAGAGCTGTGTAGGGAGATGCAGCTCTCTGTGCAGGGAGATCGCCTGTAAGAGCTGTGCAGGGAGATGCAGCTCTCTCTGTGCAGGGAGATGCAGCTTCTCTCTGTGCAGGGAGATCGCCTGTAAGAGCTGTGCAGAGAGATGCAGCTCTCTGTGCAGGGAGATCGCCTGTAAGAGCTGTGCAGGGAGATGCAGCTCTCTCTGTGCAGGGAGATCGCTTGTAAGAGCTGTGCAGGGAGATGCAGCTTCTCTCTGTGCAGGGAGATCGCCTGTAAGAGCTGTGCAGGGAGATGCAGCTTCTCTCTGTGCAGGGAGATCGCCTGTAAGAGCTGTGCGGGGAGATGCAGCTTCTCTCTGTGCAGGGAGATCGCCTGTAAGAGCTGTGCAGGGAGATGCAGCTCTCTGTGCAGGGAGATCGCCTGTAAGAGCTGTGCGGGGAGATGCAGCTTCTCTCTGTGCAGGGAGATCGCCTGTAAGAGCTGTGCAGGGAGATGCAGCTCTCTGTGCAGGGAGATCGCCTGTAAGAGTTGTGCAGGGAGATGCAGCTCTCTCTGTGCAGGGAGATCGCCTGTAAGAGCTGTGCAGAGAGATGCTGCTCTCTCTGTGCAGGGAGATCGTCTGTAAGAGCTGTGCAGGGAGATTGCCTGTAAGAGCTGTGCAGGGAGATGCAGCTCTCTCTGTGCAGGGAGATCGCCTGTAAGAGCTGTGCAGGGAGATGCAGCTCTCTCTGTGCAGGGAGATCTCCTGTAAGAGCTGTGCTGGGAGATGCAGCTCTCTCTGTGCAGGGAGATCTCCTGTAAGAGCTGTGCAGGGAGATGCAGCTCTCTGTGCAGGGAGATCGCCTGTAAGAGCTGTGCAGGGAGATGCAGCTCTCTCTGTGCAGGGAGATGCAGCTTCTCTCTGTGCAGGGAGAGCGCCTGTAAGAGCTGTGCAGAGAGATGCAGCTCTCTGTGCAGGGAGATCGCCTGTAAGAGCTGTGCAGGGAGAGGCGTCTCTCTCTGTGCAGGGAAATCACCTGTAAGAGCTGTGCAGGGAGATGCAACTGTTTCTGTGCAGGGAGATCGCCTGTAAGAGCTGTGCAGGGAGTTGCAGCTCTCTCTGTGCAGGGAGATTGCCTGTAAGAGCTGTGCAGGGAGTTGCAGCTCTCTCTGTGCAGGGAGATCGCCTGTAAGAGCTGTGCAGGGAGATGCAGCTCTCTCTGTGCAGGGAGATCGCCTGTAAGAGCTGTGCAGGGAGATGCAGCTCTCTGTGCAGGGAGATCGCCTGTAAGAGATGGCAGTGTGTCACAGACCCTTGCACTCACCTCCTTCCCCTACCGCGATAACACAAATGACAAACCGTTCCCAGCGGTCCTGCCAAACCGTTGGGTGCGGTCCTGCCAAACCGTTCGCTGCGGTCCTGCCAAACCGTTCGGTGCGGTCCTGCCAAACCGTTCCCAGCGGTCCTGCCAAACCGTTCGGTGCGGTCCTGCCAAACCGTTCGGTGCGGTCCTGCCAAACCATTCGCTGCGGTCCTGCCAAACCGTTGGGTGCGGTCCTGCCAAACCATTCGCTGCGGTCCTGCCAAACCGTTCGCTGGCAGGACTGCGGTCCTGCCAAACCGTTCGGTGCGGTCCTGCCAAACCATTCGCTGCGGTCCTGCCAAACCGTTCGGTGCGGTCCTGCCAAACCATTCGCTGGCAGGACTGCGGTCCTGCCAAACCGTTCGCTGCGGTCCTGCCAAACCGTTCGCAGCGGTCCTGCCAAACCGTTCGCAGCGGTCCTGCCAAACCGTTCGGTGCGGTCCTGCCAAACCGTTCGGGATGGAAGCAATTGTATCAAAGCTACCTGGATCTCTTTAAGCTTATGCCTGCTGCATAAACTGTGCATGCTCATCTGCATGTCATTACCCAGAATCCCGGGCTGAATTGCAAGTATTGTATGCTAAGAGATAATGGGGAAGGGCGGGGTTGGAGACGCGTGAATGTGCGCACATGTGGAATTGTTATTCCATAATCTAATAACTCATTTGTTCTCTGTTTAGACTCCCCCCTCGCCCGACGATGCGGCGTGCTGCCTGTGCCCGGCGCGCTGCCTGAGTGAAGATAACGAAGCTTAGGAGCGGCGTTCTCTTAACGAGCTGCTGTTTTTACCAGATTTACTTCAATAATTCATCTCTCTTTTTTCTCGGGAACGCCCACGCGGCGTCTGACAGGCGATGTCCAGGGGGCTCGCAGCTTCTGAGGCGCAGAAAGCAATAATGTTTCCAACTAACATATCACTATAAAAAGAAACACAGACACAAATTCCGGCTCTCTAAACGTGTGTGTGTGTGTGTGTGTGTGTGTGTGTGTGTGTGTGTGTGTGTGTGTGTGTGTGTGTGTGTGCGCTCTCCTTTGCTATTCTGTAAGATATATTTGTATCAGGGTAGTGACACCAACCAATCAGATTGCTCCATTTAATAGCCCTCAGACGGCGCTTCTCATTGGTTCCCTGAATCTCTCCCGTGCTGAATATATCGCGACTGCTCCGTTCATGCAGAAGAGGTACACGCCTACGGTACGCGCCTACTGTACACGCCTACGGCCGGAGTGACTGTGTTCATTTTGTCATTTGAAGCGTGTTGCTGCAGTTGTTACATGTTCACAACATGCTACTTGTGTCCTGCGTAGAAGAGCGCGTCTTACACGGAACAAGCAAACGCCACCGTATAAAAGGAGAACTGTTGGTCTAATGCAGGGGGCGTCCAACTCCAGTCCTCAGGGGCCACCTACAGGTCAGGGTTAAAGAACTCCCTGCTTCAGCACAGGTGGGGCAGTTGATTGAGCCACCTGCTGAAGAAGGGATATCCCAGAAACCTGACCTATTGGAGGCCCTTGAGGACCGGAGTTGGCCACGCCTGGTCTAACGCAGCGGTGCGAACACTGGGGGGCGTGCCCCCAGGGGGGGGGGGCGCAAGATTATTCAGGGGGGGCGTGGTGGTTGCAGAGGCCCCGCGCTCTTCCCCCCAAGGCATTTAAGTTAATGCTGGGGGATCGCGTGAGGCCTCTGCAACTTCACTTGCCTTCTCTTCGGCGACATGTTGCCATGGAAACGTGGCGTCAAATGACGCTACAGGGTCATGTGACATCACGTTGACCCCATGGTGTCATTTGACGCCGGAGAGAAGGTAAGGGGGGGGGGGGGGTGCAAGCACGGAGGGACGGAGGAAGGGGGTGCAGCAGGGAAAGAGTGCGCACCCCTGTTCTAATGCATTGTTCCTGTATCAACTGTCTCTATGCGGGCTGTCTGTTTCTATGCGGGCTGTCTGTTTCTATGCGGGCTGTCTGTTTCTATGCGGGCTGTCTGTTTCTATGCGGGCTGTCTGTTTCTATGCGGGCTGTCTGTTTCTATGCGGGCTGTCTGTTTCTATGCGGGCTGTCTGTTTCTATGCGGGCTGTCTGTTTCTATGCGGGCTGTCTGTTTCTATGCGGGCTGTCTGTTTCTATGCTGTCTGTTTCTATGCGGGCTGTCTGTTTCTATGCGGGCTGTCTGTTTCTATGCGGGCTGTCTGTTTCTATGCGGGCTGTCTGTTTCTATGCGGGCTGTCTGTTTCTATGCGGGCTGTCTGTTTCTATGCGGGCTGTCTGTTTCTATACTGGCTGCCTGTTTCTATGCTGTCTGTTGTTCTTCTTACACTTTGGAGATGACTAAGCTCTATTAAGGGTTAATAAGGCTGATCTGATGTTACCTTTAATGGGAGTTACCCATGAATGTGTGAGGTCAGCGCGTCGCCCCCATTGTTACCCCAGAATGTGTGAGGTCAGCGTGTCGCCCCCATTGTTACCCCAGAATGTGTGAGGTCAGTGTGTTGCCCGCATTGTTACCCCAGAATGTGTGAGGTCAGCGTGTCGCCCCCATTGTTACGCTGTTCTTAACGTTCCAAGAGAATAAAGGAATGAAATAAAAAATAAACAAATGTTCTCCGGGTTTAATACAGGACGTGGCTGCTTTTCATTTTCGCCTCATTTCAATCAGCGTTGGAATACTGGACCTGATTAACGCAAAGCCCCAACATCATCAAACTGCAAAACCCGTGCGCCACCCGGGATCAGCGCCACCCGGGATCAGCCTCGCCAACCCAATCTACTGATGTGACCCAACATGTCTTCTTAACTCTAAACTCCCATTACCTCTCACCCTCCTCACCCTCATATCTGTCATCCTGCCTTAGCCTCCTCCCTGCACACTTTTATACCCTCCCCTATCACTATCAGCCAACCCCCCTGTGACGGGAGCTTTGTGACAGGCTATAATAATACACCAAATATCTGGGTTGAACTGAACGAAGCTTAGATATAATAAAGTATATTTATTCCTTAAATAGGTGAACACAGCAATATAGTACAGTAACAGGCAAGAAGTAGCACTTACTTGGGGGATGGGGAATGAGAAGTATATCGAATAGCAATTCTCCAGCAATCAGGTACAATCAATATGGTATTGAAGACAATGGATGTATGGGTTACCACAGTTTATATATCTTTTGTAACCCTATCCTTCACATTAAGTACAGGTGATTGGATAGCAATTACCTGTAGCCAATCTTTAACGTGGGAACACATTTTAATCCAAGCCCCCCAGCTAGTTGGCTCATGCGCACTAGGACTCTGGGGTCTTATTTCTGTAGCCCCACATTTGCATCAGGAATGCCAGCCAGTCTACCAGATGGGAGTTCTGGCAGGATACTCTTTGTTGGAAGGTGTCAAATGTGACACACAGACTGCTCTGGTTTGAGTCGTCTCCGCCCTCAGGTAAACAGTGGAGGTGATAAAATCCTTTGAACAGCACTTAAATTCTAGACAGTTGGACGCCTCTCCGGCCATCTGCTGCCCTTTGTCCAAAGGAATTTCCTCTGGTTTCTGTCCCTGCCTTGGGATCCAGTATTAAAGATAAAATACAAAATTTTTAGAATGTCCGGTTCTGTTGGGTCTAGCGGGTCCAAACTTCCCAGTTCTCAATGCCGGAACTGGGACACCATATGGTCCAACTTTCAGCCCGCTACGACCTTCGGAACCAGAGTTACACAAATACAACTTAAACCGTTTCCTATTTTAATACAAAAATCTCCGCTGTAGATTAAATCACGGTTTTTCATTAAATCCCCATTGAAAACAACGGGCTCCGCCGCCATAGACTTTCAATGGCAAACCGCCGTCATTGGCGGCTATGGGAATCTGGCAGCGCCGCCGTTGAAGTTTATGGGGTTTTTCCGCCATAGCCGGTCAATGGAAATTGGCCGCCATTGGAGTCTATGAGAAAAGTCCCGAACCTTCAAGGGGGTCCATACGCCGTCGGGTTGGTCCGAGAGGGTCAAGGATGGTTCTGCAGCCATGCCGGAGCAGTGACTACAGGTACCCAAAACCCTGGCCCTCTGGACCCTCCGGAACCGGAGATATGGATTCATGGTTTTCAGCTTTTCACACTTAGTCAATTTCCTGAGCTGTTTCTGCCGCCGCCATTGGAACCTATGGCGCGACCCGCTCTCTCGGCACGACCCTTCTCGGGGGTCCAGGATTCGGGGACCCGGTGGTAGTCGAGTGGGGGGAGGTCTAGGAACTAGGGGCAAAAAGAATTTTATTCCTGGGTGCCCTAGAACTGTAGATTCCCACGCCACTTAACGTTGAACTTGACTAACAGTGATCAAAGCTCTTTTTCAGAAAAAGTATCCGCTTTGCGGTTTGGACGGCAGCCAACTCGTTCCTGGAAAGCGTCGTCGAGGAATCCCCATTTAAGTCAATGAGCCCATTGACTTACAATGGGAAACCGCCGCTCCTCCTCTCGGACGCCATCTGCTGGTCTTCGAGGGAAACAAGTCCAAAACAGCAGGATCCGCCATTGAAATGCATTGAGCTCTAATGGTGGCCTATGGGACTCAAAATGGTGCCTGAAAAGGCAGGAAAATTACACAAAGGGTGTCATGGAACAGGGATACCCCTGTCTGCCTCTTCCGTTTCGCCCCCCCCCCCTTTCCTTGCAGCCCTGCTTGTCAGCTTCTCAGTGCTAGCTGTATGTGTTTGGCTCTGTACACAAACACAGTGCTTGTGTGATAAATAGAGTGCCATTCCCTCTCTCCCAGCAGCTTGCTGTATTAGAGATGCAACATTATTGCTACATGTTGTAGCTCCCCCAGACACTCCTGTGAGTTGCCATAGCAGCCCCAGCCTTTCTCTCAAATGGGCTAGTCTGCTTTCTCCCCCTCTGCTCTGCCCACAGATGGTCTGTCCCCAGGCTATCTTACTACCCAGCATACATTGGCACTTCCTTTCCACCATACCTCTGGAAGGGTGAGTACCTCGCTGTAACTCCTGTAATGGTACTGCAGGATTATCTTTTCACCTCCCTTTACTCCTAAGCACACACAGAGATATTTAGTCCTACACCTCTACACAAGAGACTGTTTTTCCCTGCTTTCTACAAATAAAGTAAGAAAAGAAACAGACCTTGTCGTGCTTGGAAAAGAGGGCCGAGTTGACACTATCTGAGCTAAGTCATCTTACACGTGACCCCCTGGTTTCCAGAATAGTGAAAAGATATCGTGTGACTTACAGGAGCTGCTACTCCAGACTCCATGATAAAACAGAGCAGTCTTTGCAGACAAAGAAGCGCCAAGTAGCTCAAACTGCACACAGCCTGCAGCCTTAACAGACAAGCAGCAGCTTACACTGCACAGCAGCTTACACTGCACAAGCAACCTTGCACACGAGGCAGCAGCTTTGCAGACAAACAGTGCTCCTTACACAAAACCTAATTGCCTTTCTCTGTCTGAGGTCACCACCTGCACAGCCCCATAGTGAGGAGCCACCATCTCACCTACCCCTGCGCACGTCCCCACGGCTAGCGCCATCAAGGGCCACGCTACCGGACACCCGCCAGGACATGGGTCAGAGCCACCGGACACCTGTGAGTACAGCTACCCCTACGCTGCACGCCGCAGGACACCGCTCGGCATCATATGAGACAGACGCCCATCGCTGACAAGGTAAAAGACCGCACGCCACACGCACTGGCAAAAGGCCTACACACACCTACAGCATGGCAGAACTCAGAGCCTCACCAGACATCACGCAGGAGAGCGATCACTCAGACACAGACCGCTGCGCAACTGCAACAGGCACAGGCAGGCGCAAGGCCTAAACGGACAGTCACACTAACACAAAAGGCCCGCGAAAAATATGAGACTGACATTGAAGCGCACCGCGCTAAATTAGAGTTGGCCTGGGAAACAACCACACTTGGGATACGCAATGTCGCCGGCGCTGGCAATTATGTACAACAGCTCGAGCAGGCGATAACTCAATTAAAGATAAATCACGCACGCTACCAAGAGCTGTCAGAGGCATACGGCACTTACTTGGCCAGGGCTAACATCGGCGAAAGCCTGCAAGAAAGGGACCTACAGCATAACATTGACTTCACACGTGACAGCCGCGTGCGAACCTCTATCACGGAAGCCGAGAGTAAGAGGAAAGACTTTTTGTTGGAAATCGCATCACAGCGCTCAAGCACATCCAGGCACTCATCAAGGTCAGCAAGATCAGCGCAATCTAACGCGTCCAGCGCAAGCGCTACCAAGGCGCGAGCCACCGCAGAGGCCGCACGTGCCAGGGCCGAATATGGTCGGAGAGAGGCAGCCGTAAGAGCAGAAAGAGCGCGCATAGAAGAGGAGGAGCAGAACGCCGCCGCTGCCAATGCCGCTGCCGCCACTGCCAACGTCGCCGCTGCGCGTAGAAAGGCCAAATTGGACGCGGATCTAGAAGCTTTAAGCAAAGAGGAGGACGCCGCTGCCGCCATAGCCCAAGCCGAAGTGTTAGAAGCAGCCGCGCAACAGGACGGCGGGGAGCAACCGTACAGATGGATTGCCTCAGGGGATCCAGTTCAACGCACTGAAGACTACGTAAGGAGCCTCTTCAGCATAAATACCAGCGCACCATCTCAATGCGGAGGGAGTGACTCTACAGACACCGAAGACTTGCTAGGTCCACGAGGAGAAGACGCTGCTCCATCAATGGTGCATGCTGCCTGGGATAGCCACAGCCGCAACAGTGATCCATACGCCAGCGCGCACACGGATGCACTACAATGGGTTTGCAATCCAGGTACACCCACACGGGAGAACACAGTCCCTCACACTGACCAGCAGTCATCACGCGTCCACGCCAATGAAGAGGCGACCGCACGGACCCTCCCAGCAACTACCTCAGAACGGGACAAACACGCCGATGCCTCAGGCCTGACAGACATAGCCAAGTACATGATCCGGCGTGACCTGGTGCAAGCAGGACTCATCAGCTTCGACGACCACCCTGAGAACTACCGGACGTGGAAGTTCACGTTCAAAGACGCAATCCACAGCTTGGACTTCTCAGCAAGGGAAGAGCTCAACCTGCTATTCAAGTTCCTGGGGAACGAATCCAGGGAGCACGCGAAGAGACTTCGGGCGGCAAACGCGCACCAACCCCAAGTAGGTCTTGACCTAGTGTGGGAAAGGCTAGAAGAGTCCTATGGCAGCCCCGAAGCAGTCGAGGATTCGCTCTTCAAAAGAATCGACAGCTTCCCCAAGATCACAACTAAAGACTACTCGAAGTTACGAGAGCTCGGGGACCTGCTGCAAGAACTGGAGTTCGCAAGGAAAGACCATTCCTTAATAGGTCTCAACGCCCTAGACTCAGCTCGTGGAGTGAGACCCATCCTGGAGAAGCTACCCTTCAACCTCCAAGAAAAATGGATCTCACAAGGCTCCAAATACAAAAGGGAGAAGCAAGTCGTCTACCCCCCATTCTCATTCTTCGTGAGCTTCATCCGCGAAGCGGCAAGGAAAAGGAACGACCCCAGTTTCATCTTAGGTGCGCAAACCACATACAGTGCAAGCAGCCTGAGGAACGAGAGACCAGTGACGAGATATGGTAACCCCCAAACACCCATCTCGGTCCACAGGACGAACGTGCCTCCCACGACCCAAACTACTCCCGATCAGTCGGTCGCCAGAGACAAGGAACCAAGGGACCTTAACAAAGAGTGCCCTATACACAAAAGGCCGCATCCGCTAACGAGTGTATCGGATTCAGAATGAAACCCATAGAGGAGCGAAAGAACTTACTCAGAGAATGGGGAGCTTGTTTCAAATGTTGTGCTTCCACAACTCATTTATTCAAAGACTGTAAAGAAGATATCAAATGTACAGTGTGCGAAAGTGACAAGCACGTGACATCATTACACCCAGAGGCGCTGACATTCCATCAACTCAACAACCCATCCTCCGTAGCGGAGCATGGCGGGGAGAAAGAAGGAGAGTCAACATCCGTTACATCTCAGCGCACTGAGGTTTGCGGAAAGGAAGGTGACAAAATGTCCTGCTCCAAAATATGCCTTGTCGCAGTACACCCCCAGGGACAACCTGAGAAGGCTATTCGGATGTACGCAATCCTCGACGACAAGAGCAACCGATCGCTGGTCAGGTCAGAGTTCTTCGACATGTTTAACATACAAGACGGTGCTTCTCCTTACACTCTCAGAACATGCACAGGGCGAATGGAGACCACAGGGAGAAGAGTGAATGGCTACACCATATGCTCAATAGACGGCAAAGTGAACATGCCCCTTCCCACACTCATCGAGTGCAACCACATGGCCACAAACAGGGACGAGATTCCCACACCAGACGTGGCACGCCATTACCCCCACCTCAAAGGAATAGCCAACCACATCTGGCCGGTAGAACAAGGCGCCAAGATCTTGCTGCTGCTCGGCAGGGACATCATGAGGGTACATAAAGTCCGTAAACAGCATAACGAACCCCACAACGCGCCATACGCCCAAAGACTTGACCTAGGATGGGTGATAGTAGGCAACGCATGCACCAACAAAGAGCACGGGCAAGACTATGTTGATGCCCGCAGAACGGTGGTAACAGAATGTGTACACACATCTCTCTCTGAACCATGTCTTGGCCATCTCCAAGTGACCGAAGGGCCAAGTGAAGAGAAAAAACAAGGTCATACCCCTGAGATCGACAAAAACATCCTCACATCGGGGGGATGTGACAATGGCCTGGGATGCTCAGCAGTCCAGACAGCTAAGGACGATGAGTCGACTCCACCAAGTGAAGGAAGTAACCTCCCAAAGGTGACCGACAAAGGGATCGTCCAAAAGGCAATAGACGATCAAACAGTCCTCTCGCGAGCAATGGCACGACTAAGATGTACAGTTGTTCCTCTCCACAGAGTATCAAGTGACAAAACAACCAGCCGCCACGGCTGGCATAGCCGCAAAAGATTGCGCCCCACAGGTGAAGCCACAGTGTCAAAAAGACTGTCCTTTCACACGTCTAAAAAGAGACAGCCACAGAGACATTTTATAAAGGGATTTACTAGGGCAAAAGAGACTGTTCTTCGTCACGTCCAGGGAGACAATAACCTCCCGATGGCAGTCAACAAAGAGACACAAAAGCGTTTCACCAAACTACGTGGAGATGTTCTCGTGCAAGAGAAATGCACCGATGATCTACGGTGCACAGCGTTCCAGACAACAAGGGACGACGACGAACAAACACCATTGAGGGAAGATAGAGGATTCCCGAGGTTAACAGTCACGGAGCTCGTTAAAGATGGACCGGGCAGCCGGGTGAACCCGCTACTATTCCGTTCACCAAAAAGACGCCTCCTGAACAATAGAGAACCTGCCATCTCTAGGCTCACTTCGCTCCGCCGTAACCCACAAGGGGAGCCGGAGACCAAAAGCAACTTTGTGGCCTTCATCCAGAAGAGACTCCTTACCGGCCACGCAAAGCCAGCACCTCTAATGAAGGAAGGTGAAGAAGGCCGGTACCTCCAATCATCTAGGGCCTACCACCCTCAGGGACCTGATCAAATCCGGGTAGTGTTCAGCCCCAGCGTTCAGCTCCAGGGAGTCCCCCTGAACGACGCCCTCTTCACTGGGCTAGACTTGACAACCAGTCTTCCAGGAGTGTTGTCCCGCTTCCACAAGGAGCCAAAAGCCATCTCCTTCTGCCAAACGCCAGGTGATAGAGCGACAGGCTGGCATACCTACCAGGGGATGCACTCCGTGTGTGAAACTACAGAGACAAAAGGACTGTTCTCTCACAAGGCTAAAAGGAAACAGTGCCAGAGACCTTTACAAAAAGAAAGACTTTGCCAAGGGATTTCAACACCAGTGGTACCGAACGGTATCACCTCGTTACGTGGACATGGACTTTGCATTATTATGTTGTTATGTTGTATGCATTGCACATATGTTCCACATAGCCTGTCATATAGTGGTATCTACAGATACCAGACGGGGAGTGTCATGGAACAGGGATACCCCTGTCTGCCTCTTCCGTTTCGCCCCCCCCCCCCCTTTCCTCGCAGCCCTGCTTGTCAGCTTCTCAGTGCTAGCTGTATGTGTTTGGCTCTGTACACAAACACAGTGCTTGTGTGATAAATAGAGTGCCATTCCCTCTCTCCCAGCAGCTTGCTGTATTAGAGATGCAACATTATTGCTACATGTTGTAGCTCCCCCAGACACTCCTGTGAGTTGCCATAGCAGCCCCAGCCTTTCTCTCAAATGGGCTAGTCTGCTTTCTCCCCCTCTGCTCTGCCCACAGATGGTCTGTCCCCAGGCTATCTTACTACCCAGCATACATTGGCACTTCCTTTCCACCATACCTCTGGATGAGTGAGTACCTTGCTGTAACTCCTGTAATGGTACTGCAGGATTATCTTTTCACCTCCCTTTACTACTAAGCACACACAGAGATATTTAGACCTACACCTCTACACAAGAGACTGTTTTTCCCTGCTTTCTACAAATAAAGTAAGAAAAGAAACAGACCTTGTCGTGCTTGGAAAAGAGGGCGAGTTGACACTATCTGAGCTAAGTCATCTTACACGTGACCCCCTGGCTTCCAGAATAAAGGGCTATAATCACTAAAGAACTATTAACCCTTGCACTCCCGGATGGATC